>NW_024423297.1:0-112076 GCF_014898765.1 Herpailurus yagouaroundi
CAACCTTAAGGTTAAACTATCTTGTTTTTGTTTTTGTTTTTTTTTTTTATGTTTTTAACAGAAGCACAATGACAGCAAGCTAATCTAATTTGGTAACAAAAAACCTTAAAAAATGTTAACCTGGAATTTGCTTAAGTAAATGCTTTTATTATTATTTTCTAACCCGAATACTTGCTTCAGCACCACTGGGTAACAATTCCTTATACCTGGCGAGGATTTCCTCTACATAGTAAAAGAACAGAGATTCCTACTTCCACCAGTTTAAATGTTAAACCATTGCCATATTCTGTTATAACTGGGGGGGAAAGGTCCGTGAAAATCAGATGCTTTGAAGGGGCAGCACGTCTTCCTTTTTTAAAATTCTTTTTTTAACGTTTATTTATTTTTGAGACAGAGAGAGACAGAGCATGAACGGGGGAGGGTCAGAGAGAGGGAGACACAGAATCTGAAACAGGCTCCAGGCTCTGAGCTGTCAGCACAGAGACCTACACGGGGCTCAAACTCGCGTACCGCGAGATCATGACCTGAGCCAAAGTCAGCCGCTTAACCGGCTGAGCCACCCAGGCGCCCCCAGCACGTCTTCTTAAAACTCAAGGTTTGAGGGGATCTTCTTCTGTGGCCATCTTGAATTTTGATATATTTGAAAACATTCTGAAGAAGTTTTCTTTCCAACAGTCAGCATTTGGGTACTCACCTTCCGACGTCCACATCATTGGCCACAGTCTGGGTGCCCACGCAGCTGGAGAGGCAGGAAGGAGGATCAATGGGACGGCTGGGCGAATCACAGGTTGGTCAAACAGTAAAAGCTGAAAAATTGGACTAAGGGTTGCCTACATGGGGTCTAAACGGATGGCAGTTTGGCATTTTCTGAATTGGGCCACGTGATCGGGAATCAGTATGTTCTGAGGACTTGCGAATTTTTTACTAATATTGATCTTTGGTCTACAGAGCCCTGGTTTTTTGTTAGTTTGTTTGGGGTTTTTTTTGGGTTTTTTTTTGTTTTTTTGAGAGAGAAAGCAGGGGAGGGGCAAAGGGAGAGGGAGAGAGAGAATCTTAAGCAGGCTTCATGCCCAGCACGGAGCCCAACTCGGGGCTCAAACTTACAACCATGAGATCATGGCCTGAGCCGAAATCAAGAGTTGGACACTTAACCGAGTTACCCAAGTGCCCCCATCTGTTTAACATATGTGTGTGTGTGTGTGTGTGTGTGTGTGTGTGTATACACACATATATTGCATGTGACTAAAATTTGAATTAAGAACATCGGAAAGTCTTATTCACATCTCTTTTCCTGTTTTCAGGCATTCACAAAGGACAAGTCTCGTGACTAGAATAAAGAGAATAAATAACAAAATAAATAATAAATAGAATTAAATCTAAAGAGCTCAAGATATATAATTTATTATATTACGCTTTGACAGCAATTGATAATTAGCGTAATCCTCACCCACCCTGAGCTAAGAGTTACAGGATACAGGTGGTTAGGACAGGCTGATCAGTCCTGCAGGCTGCTAGTTAGATAAAAAAATATTATTCCACAAATCTCAGACTGATTGCTTCTGGCCAATGGGGCCACATGTTGTATATACTCAGGCCCTAAAACGACCTTGTAAGTTTATAGGAAAGACTTTGCTATCCTGGATCTGAGAGATGACTATTTCAGGGAGCAGTCACTTTTCTTTTCCATCTTTGCACTCTCTCTCCAACCTTCTGATTCTTTTTTTTAATACCTTGGGCAAATGGTTCATGTTTGGATTGGTGGGGGCATCCAGATGTCTATCATTAATTTGCTGGAGAGAACATTCTTTCTCGTGGTCCATGACTGTTTACAAGAGCCTACTCAGCCAGGCACTTTGTGAAGTTGTGGTCCTGGTGACCATGACTACCGAAGTCCTTGCCTTTATAGGATTTTACAGGAGAGTGGGGCAGGTGGGGGAGGGGAGACTTCTTTTAGCCTGAACAGCTTTTAGGAGTCTCATGTCTCCCAGAGTCTAGCTCTTTCCCTAGAACTGTCGCTAGTGGCCTGGATTGTCCCAGTGACTAACCATCCACAAAAGAGCCAAATTTCATGGTTTGAGAAAAATTTGCTATAATTTGAATAGTGAATTAGACACAGAAAGTGGAAGAAGATGATAAGGTAGGGAAGAACTACCTTATCTCTTTCCATAAATAAGTCATGGTTCCCACCAGTGCTTGCACTTGGGTAGGTAATTAACAAAGAAAGGTGAATGCATACACTGATATTAACATGATACATCCTATCTACTTTAGGGTTGGATCCAGCTGAACCTTGCTTTGAGGGCACACCCGACTTAGTCCGATTGGACCCCAGCGATGCCCTGTTTGTGGATGTAATTCACACAGACGCTGCCCCTATAATCCCTAACATGGGTGAGTTCTGCAATTCATCCTCCACAAGTGTTTACTAACTCTACACAGTAGAGTGTTTTAGAGTGTTTTGACTCTATACAGTAACATGAACTTTCTCATATTTTAAAATTCCTCAGGGTTTGGAATGAGCCAAACCGTAGGCCATCTAGATTTCTTTCCAAATGGAGGAAAAGAAATGCCCGGATGTCAGAAGAACATTCTCTCTCAGATCGTTGACATAGATGGGATCTGGGAAGGTAAAAACCATTATGGACATGAAGAGATTTTCCTAGGGGAACATTTGTATTTCATTTTACTAAATTTGCTAAGTATTTGGGTACAGATCTCACATTTTCTGTAATGAAGGACTTTTAACACAAAATATGGCCTTTTCACTGAGGAAAGTTGGGCATGAAGAGACCCTAGGAAAGAAAATGTAATTGTAGTCAACTTTCCAAGGATCTAATTCAGGGAATGCATTACTAAGTTGTACTTATATCTATATGGACCAGTCTTTTCCTTCTAAAGTTATTTTTCCATTTCGTTTAGCTATGGCATTACTATTAAATTTTTCAATAGTACTTAACTTCTGATCACATCACAAACCATAAATACACTGTATCCATGATTTTGTTCTGTGCCCACCATGAGTTCACACTAATTAGAAAAATCTACGCAACAACTGTGTTCTAATCATGACGTTGGAAAAATAAAATCTGTTGCTGAGGTGTAAATCATTTCTGATTTCCAAGGGACCCGTGACTTTGTGGCCTGTAATCACTTAAGAAGCTACAAGTATTACTTGGATAGCATCCTTAACCCCGATGGCTTTGCTGGATTCCCTTGTGCCTCTTACAGTGTTTTCTCTGCAGTAAGTAGATATTCTACTTTGTACCTGAAGAATTTTGTAACCATCACATCCTCATGACGTATGGTTCACTGGACGCGACATGCATTCAGTGAATGTCACTATATTATTGCCACATTATTTATACTTTTAATCGTACATATTTTTAATTGAAGTACATTGACATTATTGTAATAGTGATAAGGCACTGGAGAACTTTAGAGGAATAGGCTTATATGCTGAAATGTCCACTTTGTTCTCTATCACTCCAGTATGTATCAGGTAAATGTTCAAACTTGTCTTAGAAATATTGTAAGCAAAAAAAAAAAAAAAAAAAAAAGTAGTCTAAGGAAATCTGAGCTATGGCTCCAGGATGCTGATACATATGGAAAACTTGTCTTAAATGCTGATCCTATAAAACTATATCATTATGGGCATGTGGATATTTCTGTGCAACCTTATAATTGCCAAGTTTTTTGTTTCTTTGCTTGATTTTGAGTTTTCATCTTGTTTGGTATTCGCTAGACATCTGGGTTAAAAACCTTAAATGTGATCTTGAAAGTGATATATCTATTGCCTGTTATTTTTTTAACATTTATTCATTTTTAAGAGACAGACAGAGAGCATGAGGGGGGGAGGGGCAGAGAGAGAGAGAGAGAGAGAGAGAGAGAAACACAGAATCTGTAGCCAGCTCCAGGCTCTGAGCTGTCAGCACAGAACCCGATGCAAGGCTCAAACTCACTAACTGTGAGATTATGACTTTAGCTGAAGTCAGATGCCTAACTGACTGAGCCACCCAGGTGCCCTTTGCCTGTTATTTTTTATTGCTCTTCTTTTCACTATAAATTTTTTCAAGGAAAAATATGTGATCTATGTCATTTAATAAATAAAATTTTAAGTAACATGCCAGGTGAAGTCATAGTTACAAAGGATGTATAACTTCGTGATGAAGAGAAAGGGTCTGAAACCTGATTTCACTATTAAATGGTTGAATGATTTGAACAAAATTCTTAACCTAAGGCAGTTTTTTCATTTCTAAATGCAATAATAATGGGAGACTCCATAGGTTTTGTGGGAGGATTTAATGAGATGCTATGTTTTAATTGCTTAGCCCAGAATCTAAAATATAATAACTAGCATTCAACAAATGTTGGCTATATGTGTATGTGAGATGCATGTTTTATTTGCAGTATAGCTTATGCATGCAACAACACCAACCCCCTTCTTTGGTCTAGCTTTGTTTTTATCTTGTTCCCAAATCCCCAATCTCTACGTAATGGTGAAACAAGCAAAGGAGCTTTAGGTTTCATTCAGTTAAAATTTAGTCTGATTCAGTAATATATTTAGACCTTTTAAGTGATGCTCATACACTTTTTTTTTTTTTTTTTTTTTTTTTTTGATGATGGCAGGGAGAGAGAGAGAACTTGTGCATGAAGTGTGCATGCTAGCAGGGAAAGGACAGGGGGAGAGGGAGAGGAAGAGAGAATTTTAAGTAGGTTCCACACCCAGCACCGAGTCCAACATGGGGCTCTCAAGACCAAGAGATCATGAGCTGAGCTGAAATTGAGAGTCAGCCACTTAACCTACTGAGCCACCCAGGCATCCCACTCAGATACTTCTGTAAGAAAACGTTATCAGTTAGAGCACCTGGGTGGCTCAGTCCGTTAAAGCGTCTGACTTCGGTCATGATCTCGTGGTTCATGAGTTCAAGCCCCATGTCAGGCTCTGTGCTGACAGCTCAGAGCCTGGAGTCTGCTTCGGATTCTGTGTCTCCCTCTCTCTCTCTGCCCTCCCCTGCTTGTACTCTGTCTCTCTCTCAAAAATAAATAAAAACATTAAAAATAAATAAATACTTAAAAAAAAAAAAAAAAAGGAAATGTTACCAGTTTTGCATATATCCCAGCCTTTGGACCCCTTCATCAGTTTCTCCCCAAGCTGGTATTGGCACAGTGATCACGGGGGTGGTGGTCAGTTTGTGTGCAGGGCAGAGGGGAGAACTTGGGGGTCTGCATTTTTGATGAGCATGCGGCTGGTGTCTGCAGATAATGTCTCAGCACATATACTCTTCTGGTTTGGCCAACTTTCCCAGATAGCTCTGGCCATTTCTTCCTGACTGGCTCAGTCTCCCCTTAGTTTTTGCTGGATGCAGACCCCGACTCTGGCCCAGTCCCCATCTGGTTCATTGATCCAAGAGACTGCCCCTCGCCTCCATTGCGGAGCAGGCTTGCCCCTCCATAGCAGGAGTTGTGCTGTTTGTCTCTCCCATTGTGTTTCTCCCTCTCCCTTTTCTTCCCATAATTCCTTGACCCAGAAAGAGGACATTTTTCTATGTGATATATATCTTCTCCACACCCCAACCTCACAGCTACGACTTAAAGGCCAACTGGGACATTTTCTGCTCACATTGGGAAAACTCTTAGATCTGAATCCTTCAGACCTTAACATGCTAAGTGGAAGCTAAAAATTTTGGGAAAAACCTGACTTTTGAGTCTTTCATCCTACTAATGGGCCCGATTTTGCATATCAGAGCGCCTCATCCCCTCTGCTCTTCCTTTTGCAATCTTTCTAAAATAAATTCTAACCCCTGGAGGCAGATGGATGTCTTGGGGGCCACTTGAGCAACTTACAAAGGCAAGAGACAAGATTAAAATATATGTAGAAATATATATCTAAATTCCCTTTTCGTATGATTTCTATAATATTTTTGTTAGTATCGTGTCATTGGACAGTAAAATCACTGGTTTATCATTGTAACTAACGAAATGCTTTTTAACCTTTGCTGAGATACTATGAAAATCCTCTTTTGCCATCAGTACAGAATTGGCTTTAGAATGTTTGAATTGCAATAACACGTGGAAAAAGAGGGTGCACTTCAGTCATCATTTGTTAATTTCCCCTAGAACAAGTGCTTCCCCTGCCCCAGTGAAGGCTGCCCACAGATGGGTCATTATGCTGACAGATTTCCTGGAAAAACAAACGGGGTGGGCCAGATATTTTATCTAAACACTGGTGATGCCACCAACTTTGCCCGTAAGTCTCTACTATATTTGTCTTAAATCCTTAATGCTCTGTATTTTATCATGTTTGGTGAAAATGTGTGAAATTGCTCTTCCGCAGAAAAGTTGGAAACTCTCTTCCCAAACATGGAAAAATATTCAAAAGCTGTCATGCTCAATGTAACTCGGGCTCAACAGGGGCAACAGAACAGAGTTTTGGGGGCCTGAACTAAAAATGATACCAAGATTGATTCCTTCATATTCGATTCTGGTGCTGAATTCAGGGGGCTTCTTCTGCTCCAGACTCTTCCAAGTTTCACTAAAGAAAATTCTGAGGTTTTGTACGAGCAGAAAAGTAATCCAGGAGAGAGGTGGCAGAGATTGTGGGAATGGAAGGGAGTTGCCAGATCGAAGAGCTGTTTAGGGCGGTAGCCTCCATGGGTGATAGGAATTAGAGGGTGCAGGGATGGTAAGGCATGGGGACAGCCCCCAGGTTTCCTTCCTGGGTCACAGAGGAAGAAAACTATTGGAGCCAGTGGGGTTGGCCGCACTGTAAAAACTAAAGCCAAGTTTAATCCCCTCCTCAGTTTGACCCAGGCTAGCTCTAAATGGCATAAACTGCTAGTTAAGTATGGACTGGTACCATAGAGTGGTTACCATAACTTAATACATTTCCAATGGCAATGGAAAGCTGAATTATAGAATTTTTTAAATAAGTGTAGACAACTTAGACCTGTGAAAAGGAATTGATGAAAATGTCACACTCTACCATTTTCCCGCTTTCTTTTAACGTAAAGTTCTTAGAATATTCAAAAACAAATTGCTAGGTCAAGAAATTGAAAGCAAAATATATGACTTACTTACATTTACTTGAAATTTCTTGATTTTGGAATGATTCTGTACTCCTGCCCTGCCCCCACATCTGTCTTCTGAACATTTAGATAAAGGAGTATCTATCTGCTTAGAAGAACGGCCACTACTGGGTCACCTGGGTGGCTCAGTTGGTTAAGCATCCATCTATTGATTTCGGCTCAGGTCATGATCTCAAGGTTGGTGAGATCTGCCCTGTGTCAGGCTCAGTGCTGACAGTGTGGAGCCTGCTTGGGATTCTCTCTCCCTTCCTCTCTATCTGTCCCTCCCCACTCGTGCTTTCCCTCTCTCTCAAAGTAAATGAATAAATAATTTAAAAAACAATACTATATATAAATTACTCAAAATTCAGCAGCAGTGGCATCCAATTAAGCCTGTTTTCAGAATATCTTCTGCACAAGCTGACATTTTGCAAATATTTTCACCCTGTGCAGGTTGGAGGTATAAGGTAGCTGTCACGCTGTCTGGAAGGAAGGTTACAGGACACGTGCTAGTGACCTTGTTTGGAAATAAAGGGAATTCTAAACAATATGAAATTTTCAAGTGAGTAAAATATTACTCTAAGCTGTTTGTTTTACCTTGCACCTTAATACATTTCAGAATACATTTCTGTTTCGGAATTTTTTTTTTTTTTCTCTGCTGTTTCCTGAGAAAACCACTGATGTCCGTTTTGATGCGTGGCATCTGGTTTATAGTCAGTAAATAAGTATCCTGCCCACAAAACAACCGGGAGAAGACGATATGATGATGTCATCACTTATTAAATTGTGGGAGAATTGTGACCAAAACATATTTGAAATTTTATGAAAGTAAGGATGACATTAAAGCAATACGAGTTATTGCTGGCAAATGACCTGCCACTGAGTTACCATACCTGTCTGCATCACTTAACACATTCGGATGGCAAACGTACTACCAGTCACCTTACTAGAGCTGCGTTGTGAGCTGGTTTTAGGACCCTATATGTATATATTGATGTGTATATTTTTGTATGTTCACGTAACGTTTTCATTAACTTCTCAACTCCCAAGGGGCACTCTCCACCCCGACAGCACTCACTCCAACGAATTTGACTCTGATGTGGATGTTGGAGATTTGCAGAAGGTTAAATTTATCTGGTACAACCGGGTGATCAACCCAACTCTACCCAGAGTGGGAGCGTCCAAGATCATGGTGGAAAGAAACGACGGAAAAGTGTAAGTAATAAAAATCCAAAGAGATTTGCCGCGCCGCGTCATTTTTGTAATCCTATTCCCACTGAAAGCCTACTTTAAGTTAAATCTATAGTTGTTCTCCCACGTCATGGTCACAATTGCTTTCCCAATTGCTTCTGTTTCTTTGCTAAAAAGAGCAGAATTTTAAGGGGATAATTTTGAGAGATTTGTAGATGGGTATGTGTTATTTGCTACATGTGTTAAAATGAGAATCTGGCTTCATGACCCTAAGTTAAAAAGAATGATTTCATTTAGCAACTGTGTGTGACAGCAGATCACTGGTTGCCTGGGGAGAGGAGAGATAGGAGGCGATGGGAAGGAGAGATTACAAAGCCACAGGAGAGTAGTTGGGGACAATGAATATGTTTACTCTCTTGATGGTGGGGATGGGATGGGGGGACTACTCTCATCCCCTGAGAAGATAATTCAGTGAAGGCCCAATGCCATAATTCGTGGGCAGGAAATCTGACTTCAGCAAGTTGCTAACTGCCACCAAAAAAATTCAGCTCACCTTTATTTATATATAGTGTGTGCGCCCTTCATCTCTTGTGTCCTTCATCAAGATTAGTGTTTAACCTTTAATGCGCTGTTTGAGAACCTTCCAGCCATCAGACCACAGGGAAGGAAATGGAGATGAAGAGAAAAGGCATCTTCTCAGAACCTTGTCTGTGCCAGGCACTTGACATATGCTTCTATATGTTATTAAAGAAAATTAGCTTCCAAGCAAACTGAGCATTGTCTAGTCTCATGGGTAATGCTCGTCAGTTTCAATTCGATTATTGAATTGAAATAAGTGAATGTAACACCAGGACCTCAGAAATATCCCTCTGGCTGATTTCTCATCATACCGCTGACCCTACTTTTCTTCAGTTGCGTCGATTGACGGCATGCCAAGTGCTTAGTAGGTGTTTTTAGGATATGACAAATGAACACTCTCTGTTTTTAGGGACATCCAATGACACCGCCTCCCTCTGCTATTGCACAGCCATGAGAGCACTGGAAAGGAGAATTCAGTCCTCTATACAGAAGAGGCCTGTCTTCCCTTGGCCAATGTCTGCTCTCGGGCACATGGAGTGGCTCTCGCTCAGACTCGGGAGAATAGAGTCTGTCTTTATGCTCCAACACACCAGCCGGGTAGCAGGAAAAGCTGACTTTCTGTTGTTTTGTCTCTGCAGGTTCAATTTCTGTAGTAAAGAAACTGTGAGGGAAGATATTCTGCTCACTCTTACCCCGTGTTAGGAGCAGCTGACATGTGACCACGGCACCTTACTGCTAATAAAATCTACTGGTGAAGCAATCCATTCCTTTGCCACCATGTCCATTTTTTCCAATATAACTTTTGTATAATGTGATTAAAATCCAAATTCTGGAGTTGGTCTGAAGAACCATAAATGACTGTTGAAGCTGGTTACATACCTATTATGTGGCATTTGAGCTTTGAGAATATTGTTTACTTGGCACTGGCATCATGCCCATTGCTAATATTACTGATGTCATTCTGATCACGTAAGGCAGACTTCCAGATCCAAGATGATCCCCTCCCAGTGTGCACATGGCCAAGTACCAACCTTTATCATTTTCCCATCTTTACATTTGTTGGGGGTAATCAGACATCTCAGAAAAGATGACACAGAAGGATAAAAGGACATAGCAGATCCAATGCTTCCTAACCAGTCCCCCTGCTCCCAGTGGGGTCCCCCCAGGCTCCTTTCCTGTCTGCAGCCTTTTTAATCTTTCTAAAAAGCACAAATCAAAAATCCTCCCAGTGTTCTCCAGGAACCAAAGACTCTAGCATTCTCTCTCACCATATTCCTTCTAGAAATCTGCTTTCTCGTGTCCAAAAGGACCTTGATCTTGGATGGTGCTGGACCTTTGCACAAACCCTTCCACTCCCTAGGATGTGTTTTCCCTTGTCTTTCTGTCTGTGTAACTCCTACTGGTTCTTAAATCTGTGTGTAGACATCATTTCTTCCAGGAAAGCTTTCTTCACATCCATTGCCATATCCCCTAAGACTGGATTAGAGGCTGTCCCACTGCCTTACTGTTGCACCCAGAACTCCCCCCATCTCAGCACTTATTCCTCTATATCATAATTGCTTATTTACTTGTCTGCATATCTCTCATTAAGGGGGTTACATGTTGTATGTATCTGGCAAAGGCCTGGCATGTAGTAGGATATCAAATACATATTTTCTGAATGACCAACTCACTAATGAAAAGAATGAATGACTCCACTAGAGTCAGGTATTTAAAATTAGGCCATGTCCAATCACTAATATCCTAAAAGAGAAAGGTCTTAAAAGGTGAGTGGGGATTTGCCAAGAGGACATGACAGGTAGGGCACTCCAGAAAGAGGGAACAATACAGCCAAAGCCACGGAGATGTGAACATGCTTTTCATTCTGTGTTTCGCCAAAGTATAGGCAAGTTGATCAACACATGAAGACTTGTTCTGAGAATTATTAATCTGTATTGATCAGGATGCTTTCGCTTGCAGGAACATAAAGCTCTAATTCAAACTGGCATAAACCATAGGGAACTGTATTCGTCCACATGATTGGGAAGCCCAGGGGTAGGGAAGCTTCAGGTTTGGTTGATCTAACAACTTAATGACCTTTTCAAGAGCCGCTTCTTTTCTGTTCCTGTGCTCTCTTGTCTATGGTGCCTAATGGTTTCATACCAAGGCAAGCTCCTGTCCCAGTTGAAGAAGGGCCACTTACCGCAACTGGGGCCATGCAGACCTTCTCTTTCACATCCAGTAAGAGACACAAAGTGCATCTTCCTCCCCATCTTCCCAAACAAAATCTCTGAGGTTCACTCTGATTGGCCAGTGGCCTGAGAAATGGAATGTGCCGATTGGCTTACACCAGTCAGGGTGCACTCCTGGACAAGGTGCGAAGCCAGCCTCTGCCACACACGTGGACCGTGTGGGCGGAGAATGAATATCTGAATGGAAGGAAAGATTCTTGGGGCTTTGACAAGAGCACCTGGAAGGATGGAGATGCCATTGACTAAAATGGGGAATGCACTGGGAGGAACAGATTTGAGGAGGGAGGACAGGGTTTAGCCATGCCAGATTTCAGATGCTCATCAGACATCCAACTTGGATGTCAGGTGAGCTGCTAAATATATGAGCACAGGGTTGAGGGTGGATGTCATGGTTACAATGTAAACTTTGGTGTCTTCATTGTATGCATGGATTTTTTTTAAACCCTGCATTTCCAGTAAAGAGATTAACACCGTGCTTAAATTGTGTTGAGTGCTTAATAAGTGTTTTTAATTATAGTTACTATGGATGCCTCCTGGACTTTTTCTATAACACACTGATAATGATGAATAATGAATAATAAAAGAAATGAATGAAAACATTGTCTGCAAATTTGCTCAAGTAACAAGATGGAACAAAGGATTTTAAAAGAATTTAATCTTAAAAAATACATCTGTTAAAAACCCTCTTATTAAGAAGGATATCCATTTTCATCATAATGAAACAGTTTGCAAGTCACTTTAATTGCTTTAAAAGAAGCGTTTACTCAAATCATTTACCTATTTCTGGTCTCAGTAAATTTTTAGGAAATATTCCTATTTCTAGAGCCCCAAATCAAATTTTTTTTCTTCCCTTTAGGTAGGAGTTCTATATCCATTTGAAAGGATGAGCCAGTCCATGTATAAGTGGTTCACTTTGAGCATGTGATTTTTAACCTGTTTCTTGCTGGACTTTATTTCTTGGATGTTAAGAGCTAACTGCATCAACTCTGGTTCCGCTTGCTCCTCTGAAATGTTCTTTCAGAAGGCAATGGACTGCCCTTTCCATTTCTTTTTTGTTTTTCCTAACACATGCATTATGCTTGCAGTGTGTCAGGCACTATTCCAAGTGCTTTATGCATATTTACTCATTTAATTCTGACAATACACTAAAAGGTGGATTCTTTTATCCCCATTTTCAGGAGAAGCAGCTAAAGCACAGAGAGTTTATCATACAACTCGCCTGAGGTAGCAAGCTATTTGCTAGTGGATTTAGGTTTTCCCAAGGTCATTGTGATGTGAAATTTTTCATGCGTCTCTCTTGGTCTGCTGGACTATTGGTGGCCTTTGGCCAGCTCATTATTCCTGCTCCAGGATGCCAGGATTTGTCGCTGTTTTGTGTAACAGCTGCTGAGATTCAAGACTCTGCAAAGGTATTTCTTCTTGTCCCAAATCCCTCTAGCACTCTTGTGTACATATGCACGTGTATGCACACACACACACACACACACACACACACACACACACTACAGCCAAAGGAAAGGTGGGAGAAATATAAAAAGTAGATTCCCTAAATCTAGAAAGTAAAAAATTAACATGTTTTTGCCTACTATCTATGTAGCTGTAAGTATCCACTGCCTTGAACTTCCCAAATACCTTGAAGCTAATATATGGTACCATGATAAGGGTTTATAGGAACATTCAGTGCAAATAATAGGATGAATGTTTGCCTAAATGGCGACAGACTATGGGAGGGTGCTGCATGGTGGGGAAATTACCTGGTACTTCCTGAACGGGTATAGTCACCCCAAATAAAAACTTATTTTCTAACCCTTGGGCAGATCCAACTCGTCCCCCCGTCCATAGTGGTGCTATCTCAAGAGCTCTGAGAATTCAGTTTCTGACTTCATGGCAACTGCAGATTTGACCTCTCACTCCTCTGGGACCCTCATGGGGCTCATCTCCTAGGGCTATTACAGGGTCTCTTCTCTCGCCTTGATTTTTCTCTCCCCTAATTTATACAAGCCACTTGTATAAATGGTGGTAAGTTCTGGAAGTCTGGGGGACATACAGGAATGTTGTTTTTGAAGCAACATGAGCGACCTGCCCCTGGGAACCCCTCACTAGTCACTTTTTCTCAGGCTCCACAACCACTGTGCCGCCTGAAAATACCCCCTCAACTTCTCTAGACCCCTCTTTGACTTTTATCCCTCTCCCAAACTCCTGATCCTACCTTGTGCAGAGGGACTTACCAGGGTTTTCAAGTATTGGAGACCATGCCTTTGGAAACTCATCTTCTCCAGCCAAAGTGGATCATGGAATATTTTCTAAATAAAGGCCATCCTGCCCTAAAAGGAACTTGGACTCCAACTGTTAAAATAATTATTTCCTGCCTCTACTATTTAGACATCATTTGAATCCAAGCTAATTCATGCATCCCTCTTCAAAGACTCAAAATGATTCTTTTTATCTTGAGACACAAAGATAGCAGCAATAAAAATTAGCTGAGAAGAAGGGAATCCACATGAATTACATAAATTTACACCCAACAAACAGTTCGCTTCAGCACATATGCACACACATACGTGCACACACACGTGTCACATACACAACTCTAAGTAATAAATCATATTCAAGCCTCGTGTAGGTTATAAGGTTTATTACCAACTTCTCTGCTCTAAGGTACAGATGAGACTTTAGCCAGAGGTGGATGAACATTGTCTCTGGTTCTAGCCTGAACTTTTCTCTTTCAACTGCTTTTCCTGATCTGTTTCTATGCTTATGTCAGTGGGGTCTTCTTTTTCTTTTTAATGTTTTTATTTATTTTTGAGAGAGAGAGAGAATGAGTGGGGAAGATGAAGAGAGAGGAAAAGAGAGGATCTAAAGTGGGTTCTGCGCTGACAGCAGTGAGCCCAACGTGGGGCTTGAACTCACAAATCATAAGATCAGGACCTAAGCCAAAGTCAGATGCTTAACAAACTGAGTCACCCAGGTGAACCCCCCCCCCATCAGTGGGGTCTTCTGAGAAGCAGACCCCAAGATGGGATCAGAGATACAAAAGATTTATTCAGGGAAATGTCTATGAAGAAGAAAAAAGGACAAAATGAGAGCAGGCAGGGAGAACCATCATATTGCAATGCAGGTCTGACACCCATGAGAGTAGAGAGGGAAGGAAAGATTGGGTTGAAAGAGTCTCAGTCCTCAGCAAAGTTCTGAGAAAATCTTGGCCAGGTTCATGGAGAGTCTCCAAATGAAGGCGGTCCTTTGTAGTAATTGTACTTCAGGTAGGAGTGGATGGTCTCTGGTACCTGTGTCATAGTCATTGGCTGGGGACAGTTGGCAGAGCGTAGCCTCTGTTTCTGTGCCACGGTGGGTCCAATGGGTGGCATCTGGGCTCCTGCAGCAGATGCTCCTAAAAGGATCTGAGTGGCACACTCTGTGGCTACCACAGCATCCCACCTTGTTCCTTTTCAGGTTTCTCTGGAAGTGATGCCAGCTTGGTCATTTCCTCATTAGAACTAAAATTAAGTACATTATTTAATTTAACAAACAGTCATGGAATCGCCATTACCATATTTCAGACATTGGTCTTGGCACTAAGGATGTGAAATAAATAACACATTCCTCACCTGGCCAGGAGCTTATAGTCTGGTGAGGGAACTGGACAGGGAAAGAGTTATAAAGCAGTGTCAGAAAGTATGAGGTGCTTTGGGAAGACAGAGAAGTTGGGGAGAGAGGCTGAGGGAAGGGGTAGGAAGGAGAAAGCCTTCATAAAGTAGGTAAGACAGGGGGTTCAGACTTTGGGGCATAATGCTCTCCAAGGGACACCAGGATCTGTGTGGCCCCAGACTTTTTGTTAGCCCACACGAACTGATGGGACCTACCGATGGGTTTGGGGAGGACTGGGGAATTCTGGGCTACACTCAGCAGCTGAGTTCACATCCCACAGACAGGGCATCTCTGATTTAAAAAAATAAAAAGAAGTCAAGAGTTGACTGATGATAAGGCAAAACCTTACATCCAGTTCCATTACAACAACACACAAGGACAAATTCTTCCAGTACAAGGAATGTTTAGCAATGTGGTTCAGTTGATGTGTGTGAGTGTCCAGACTATAGAAAAGACTTAGAAAACAGCTTTCTCAGGACCAAAACCTCTTTGGACTTAAAGGGTTCTGAAAACCCAGTTTGAACCAACCCTTCTCTTCAGAAGATTATTCCCTTACAAGATGACAAGGTATCAGTACATTCTGAATTTGAGATTGAAGGAGAAAATAAGTACAGAGCTTAGTGGCTGGATAAAACAGCTATTTGGCTCCACCTGGACATGTGGACATGTGGACATGCCAGATGATAGCTGGCAACTTCAGTCTTTACTCTGTGACCTTCAAAGACCATACACAATGAAGACAAGAAAACTGTCTGGTAGAAATGAAGTCATAGTTTCCAAAGATATCTCTAGATTTGTGCACATATGAACCCTGCCTAATTCCCTCAAGATCTAAGTTCATTCAGTATACATGATTTCAGTTGTCAATGTTGTTTAAAGAAATCTTTCTATCGGCTTCAGAATGGATTAATTAGTCAAAGAGACTTTAAAGGCTTAGACCTTCATCTTGCCAGGGGATTAGTCCAATTTAATCCACCAGGGCATTTAATAGGAGCCAGTGCATTAGGGCACAGTGTCTATTGATGATGTGGGAGTTTCCTCACTGTATTAAGAAAGAGTACACCCTCATGTGATGCTGTGTACCCAAGAATGGAGACGGTCAGGCAATGAGAACTGCTCTCTCTCTGATCATTGGCCTGACTGGGCTGGGTTGCTGTACTGGTTAGCTACTGGCTTGTTAAACAGGAGGCATATATTTAAACCCAAATCTCCAGGTTAGCTGGGTACTTCTTCTGTTCTTGGCTGGAATCACTCGTGTGTCTTTGGTCAAAGTAGGTTGAGTCATCAGTGCTGCTAATCTTGGCTAGATCTCTCCCATACTTGGGGTTGGGTGGCTTTGAGCTATTCCAAGATGTTGCTGCCATGACATTTAATGACAAATCAAGTCACACATCTTGCCCAGATGTGGGGAATGTGGGGAAATAGACTCCAGATGTTGATGGAAAGAGCTGTAAGGTCACCTGCAAAAGGCATGAGTGCAGGAGGGGGAGGGGCCGAAGAATTGTGACCATTCACAATCCATCTATCGCCATCTCCAACCTGTTTGTCAACCTTGCAGAAGTCTGGAGGCAGGTCAGGTGTCAGAAGGGTTTTCCTAACAATGGGTCAGGCTGACCTTGTCTCTGGAATTCTTATACTGCCTTGTCCTCACTGCTGTTGTCAGAATTGAGGGCGCCTTTTTAGTTCACGCGCTTTGACTTTTGCAGAAAGCAAAGCGCTCCAATGCAGTACGCCTCATCTTAAACAACCAATGCTGATGAACACAGGGTTGCTTCTCCTTATCTCTAAAACAAGACAACAGTCCTGATACGATTTTCTGCTCAGCCCTGATACGATGATGACTCCACAGTCATCATTCACTCTCGGTAGTTCATAAAGATCAAGACTTTAAGGTTGGACAAATACAAAAAATACTTTTAAAGAAATCTCCCAGCTACCTTCACTGAGCCACGGACTGCACTTTTGTACACACTGAGTAGAGTCAGCTGATTCAGGATGGTTATTTTATTACTGTGGAACCACACACCTCTTGCAGCGGCTGCCCAGCTCACAACCACGCCTCCACGTCTGGGAGCACAGGGATGGGTCCCCTTGGCCAGGAACACCCAACAGGATCCAGTTCCCATTGCTAATTAATCGAGAGACAGCGTCTGACCTAACCAGGCCAATTGTCTGCTAAATAAAAATTCTTGGCTGAGACGCACACAGCCTGAAGCTCTATCAGGTCCAAAGCAGAAGGGATCTGAGAACAACCGGCTGAGGTCTCTAGGGTGGTCCCATTTGGGGGACTTCCCTAGGTCTCATGGTTTAACAACTTCATGGATTCCATGAGATGCCCCCAATATTTTTCCAATAAATCCCTCCTTTAAAATTTTTTTTGGCTAGCCAGAATTGATTTCTGTTGCTTGCAACCAAAAGAATAACTAGCATACCCCTAAAAGTTGCCTGTTGAAATAGCTCATGGTCTGTACTTCACTATTGTTTCAGGATTGGGGTGGGGAGAGTAGCGAACACACACAGGGATTCCGGATAACGGGGCTATCAGAGCATAGAAACCTGGGGCAGCAACCTCTAGCAACATGTGAAATGCATGTATCTTTTAACCCTTAAATTCCACTTGTAGGAATTTATCCCACAGCTACACCATCCATCCAGGTGACTAATGTATAAGAATACTCACTGAGGCATTGTGCTCAGTAGTTAAAGACTGAAAACAACCAAATGTTCATCAGAAGAGGACTGATTAAGGAGATATCCAAATATTAGAATACTGTGCAGCTGGAAAAAAGATTGGAGTACATCTAGATGCACTGATAAGGAATGATTTTTAAGACTACAGAAAATTTTTCAGAATCAGGTTGCAAAATAGTGTGTAGTATTATATTAACCATTTATATATATATTTTTTAACTTTTTAATGTTTATTTTTGAGGAAGAGAGAGAGAGACAGACAGAGCATGAGCAGGGTAGGGGCAGAGAGAGAGAGGGAGGCACAGAATCCAAAGCAGGCTCCAGGCTCCGAGCTGTCAGCACAGAGCCCAATGCAGGGCTCAAACCCACAAACCGCGAGATCATGACCTGAGCCAAAGTCAGACGCTTAACCGACTCAGCCACCCAGGTGCCCCAATCATTTATATTTTTAAAAAATATATAATATGTATATACATAATACAGGGAATATCTCTGGAATGACACAAAGATCTGGTAAAGGAAACATTTTTAACTTTGTACCATATCAGATGTGTAGAAGCATATATTACCTGTATACAAACAGGAGTGAAATAAAGTTTTTTTAAGAAGGAAACCCCCTTGTCCCCGAATGCCCGTGCCCCTATCCTCCAGTGCTGGAGAGCCAGCACTCACTGCCACCACCAGACTCACGTGGCTGCCGCAGATGAAACCCTCCAGTCCTGCCTGGAGGACTCCTAAGTCAATCCTGATCACCCTGAGGCAGTCTCAACCATCGACTCTGAAGCAGGGGCCTTTCCCTTGGGGTGAGCATGGCACCCACAGGGGAACTGCCAGTGAGGTAAGCTCAGGGGGAATGGGCTTGGGGGCCCGACCCCCAGGGAAATCGTGGCAGATCATGTGATGGCTATTGTTCCTAAATCTAAGCAGATACATCTTTTCTCCCTGCTTCTCTGAAGAGCAACATGTCTGTCTTTCCACCTCCTTTAAGCAGGGCCCTATCACCTTTCTCCAGCCCTGAAATTCACTCTCAGAATAAGGTAAAATGCCAACCAAGTCCATTCATATGTATATTGGTTCTTCCGTTAATACATAACCACTTCAGTGGCAGGCATGGTTCTAGAGGCTAGAGGGATAGCAGTGGCCAAAACCGATGAGGTCTCTGTCCTCACAGAATTGCATTCCAAGGTGGGAAAAGTATGATTGCAAAAATAAATAAATAGATAGATAAATAAACAAACAGATAAATAAGATGATTATAACTTGTGATAAGTGATCTAAAAGAAAACACATAAGGTGCTAGGGAACTGGGGTCTGGGGTTGGGTAGGAGGCTGGCAGTGGAGGGGCTCAGGGCTGTTCAACAGTGGCCTCACTGATGAGGTGACATTTAAACTAATTGGTGGTTGGGGCGCCTGGGTGGTGCAGTCGGTTAAGCGTCTGACTTCATCCAGGTCACGATCTAGCGGTCCGGGAGTTCGAGCCCCGTGTCGGGCTCTGGGCTGATGGCTCGGAGCCTGGAGCCTGTTTCCGATTCTGTGTCTCCCTCTCTCTCTGCCCCTCCCCCGTTCATGCTCTGTCTCTCTCTGTCCCAAAAATAAATAAACGTTGAAAAAAAAAATTTTTTTAACTAATTGGTGGTTGACAAGAAGAAGCCAGCCCAGTGGAGGTCTAGGGAGGAGAGTTTCAGGGCATGGGAAAAGTAAGTGTGAAGACCTTAAGGTAGGAGAGGCTTTGGCATGTTCAATGGAGGCCAGTGTGGCCACGTGTGGAGGTTAAAGTGAACAGCTGCAAGAGAAGAGGTCCAGGAAGCGGACAAGGTCACCTGACATCCACCAACGAATGTACCTATTCATCCACCATTAGATTCTCACTAATCTTTTCACCGCAGTGTCAAAGAAAAGCATAAATGCCTTTGACTTCACCACAGTCTGTAAATTGCATCTTTCCAGACCATATGAGCAGACTTCCAAAGTTTAAACATCTCATCACTTAGGCCAGTCGTACAACTCAAGTCTGACATTTTGGGGGACAGTTTATTTTCTACTTCAACTTATTCTCTGTAAGTGTTTCCCTTAGTCTATGTGGATGATGCTCAACAGATTGACAGACAACTTGCTCAGATTCACCAAATATTCAGCAACTCCTTATTTTGCTTTGTATGGTCTGAATCCGAATCCCATCTCATCACTCATTTCCTGTGTGGCTTTATCAGAATGAAGCAATTCATTTATCGCTCCATGCCTCAGTTTCCACACTCATAAAGGCGGGGCAGGGGGTGGGCAAATGATGGTCCCCACTCCATGAGGTTGTTGTAAGGCTTAAATGAGGTAATACACGTAAAAGGCTCTGACTACACGTAGCAAGCCTCAGTAACTATTGGCTCCTATTCTTTATGACCCCAGAGAAAGTCTTTTACATTTCAACAGGAAGGCCCTTCAACCTGTCTTCCAGCATTTTGGCTATTCACAAAGGGCATGAATTTTGACATTGAGGCATATTCGACTTGGGACTAGAGTAGGGCGCCCGTGGTGTTTGCGCCGTGAAGGCTTATCTGCCTGTTGTGTGAACTGGCGGGGCTGTTCACAGATGCACGGGTCTGTGGGTCATTCATGCTGGCCTCACAGGGGCCTAGTCTCATAGGACAGGTGTGCAAACTTCGGAGAGTCTGGGGAAACTCTGTAGACGTGACACGGTCTGATGACGTGGGCTTTTAGAGGCTCCTGAACCTGGCTCTTCAAAATTTTGTAATAAACTTCTGTTGTTTGAAACCATTATATTTTGCATTGATTCATTACCTAGGACTTGATAATTGGAACAGGCAGTTAATGCGGGACTGTGTTCATAGGCTACTGTGGAGGGTGCTGAATCCGTCTCCAAAACTCATGCACTCGGGTATCAGACTGCCAGAGACAGAGAGATCGGTAGAGAGAGACAAAGAGACAGGGAGACAGAAAGAGAGTTCTTGATCAGAATTTCCCTTTATTTCAGCTATATGAGGGCGGGAGCGGGGGGAGCATTTCCATTTATTCTAATTGACGAATACTACCCTCCATTATTAGAGTTTGCTGCTGTGTCCTTCCCGGGACTTGTAAACTACTTGGTGATAAAATAGAAAATTGGAAAGTGGGGCCCTCTAGGCTCATAATTACATGCACAGGTACACGGGTACAAAGTGAGGGGAATTTTCACCCCCTTGTAATCAAGCATTCCTTCATCTTCCCAGACTCGTAAGGAGGTTTGACTACTATAATTAATCTTGTTTTGTGTATTTGTGCAGATTAAAATATTAAGTGCACACAGCCTGTTCTATTATCACCTGCTGTTTCCTTGAAGCAGGATCCAAATGATAAGGCTCCGGTATAAAAAAAAAAAACAAAAACCAGCCTGGGTACTAGATGGAGAGGGAGGGACGCCTGGAACATCCCACAGGGTAAGTTACCTTGGCCTTCCTCCCGCCGGCTGTTGAAGCAGCCAGACCTGACTTCCTCCAAGTCTGTGCCCGTTGCTCTGGTTAGGTTTGGTGAGGCTGAGAATGTCTGGATTTATTGTAGATGGTGAACATGTGGACAGTCGCACTTTTTCTGCTGGGAGCAGTCACAGGTAGGAAACCATCACACCTGCCCCACGGGAAGGGCTTAAATGCAGCATCTCAGCACCGGCCAGAGAAAGCCTTGCCCACGGCAGTGAGTGGTTCCAGACAACTCTGAGGGTCCAGAGAGCCGTGGGGTTGGGGGTGGGGGCGGGGTGGGGGTGGAGGTGGTCAACACTCTGCCTGGGAGACAAGGCAGTTTGAGGGGACCCCACTTCAGAGCATCTCTCCACCGGCCTGTCTTCACGTCCAGGTACTTTAGACTAGACTCTCGTAGGTAAAGCATTAAACACCTGCCTGGGTTAACAGATTGACTTATCAGTGCGTGTTATCACGTTAGTCGAATAAGTATATCTGAAGAGCTGGGGATGGGACACAGAACTTCTAAGTTTTGATGGTGGTTCTAAGCGGCGGCACAGCTGGTGACTCTATGGCTGACCAGAAGATGGCACTGGGGGTAAGGAGAGAGTGGGTGGGGAGAGGCAGGGTGTCTCCATTCTTCAGACTGTCTCCGGGCAGAGCAGTGAGGACCTGAGAAGCTGAAACACCCCCCACCCTCCCACCCCGGAGCCCAGCCTGGGGAGCTAAGCCGTGAGCACATTCGTCCTTTCTCTACAGCAAAGGAAATTTGCTATGAACACATCGGGTGCTTCTCCGACTCGGAGCCCTGGGCCGGGACTGCAGCCAGGCCCCTGAAAGTTCTCCCCTGGAGCCCCGAGAAAATTGGCACCCGCTTCCTGCTCTACACCAATGAGAACCCAAACAACTTTCAGGTGAGACTTGGTCGTTTCAACATCATTGTGACTGGGAGAGGGGTTGTGCCCACCCCGCAGACTAGAAGGTTCTTGTGTCTGTCCCCTCCTCCTCCACCATGCTCTGTCCCACTTTATCCCTCCAGCTGCCCCCGCCCTCCAGGCCTAGCCAGACCCACACAGAGTAGGTTTTCTGTAAAATGTTGGCTCCAATGAATGAATGGTTCACATTTGCCGGAACCTCTAACTGGTTATGTGATTCTGGTCTGGGGCAAAGCTTCCCATCTACCAAGAACCCTGTGGAGGTAAGACTGTGGGCTACGATTCAGCCCCAGTGGAGACAGTAATTCCTGACTGGCCGGGGTCAGAGTGATCAGTGCAGGCAGGAAAATGAGAGTCAGGGTGGGCTTCCTGGAAGAGGTGGCTTTTGTGCTAAGGTTTGAAAGATTAAGGCATCAGAACAAGCAGAAATGGAGAAGGAGAGGCAGGCCTGAATGGCCAGGCTACAAAAACATGCAACCCCTTTCTGCTTTTGTCACAGACTCTCCTTCCCTCTGACCCATCAACAATTGAAGCATCAAATTTTCAAACAAACAGGAAGACCCGGTTCATCATCCACGGCTTCATAGACAAGGGAGAAGAGAGCTGGCTTTTGGAGATGTGCAAGGTAGGGCCGGCTCCCAGCCCCATGGTCTGCCCTGTCCCCGGCAGCAAGCCTTTCAGAAAGCACAGCAGATAAGCTTGGAGACAGGAAATCCCTACACACAAGTTAACTTCAGGCAATTAAAATGATTCTCTTTAAGATAGTAAGAATTCACGTCCACATTTCCGGACGCCATCTGTAGCCTGGAGCAGTGGCCTTGGCTACGTGGGCAAACACCTGCACCATCTTATTTCTGGCTAAATCAAAGCCAAAGGTCTGCTTCCGTTTTTAGTGAGGGCACTTTGTGTTCCTGCGCATGAGGGATTGTGTTCTTTTTGTCCAAGTCTCTCCCACGTCCCTGCGATGATGTGTTGCTACAACCATTTATTTGGGAAATGGAGAACTAAGGTGCACCAGGAGACCGAATTACAGAACAGAAAGTGTCAAAACTATATGTAACACAGCGTCTATTGGCTAGAAGGACAGACAACAGAAGAACACGCACGTGCACACACACGCGCACACACGTGCACAGGCATACACCCACAAACACATAATAATACACCGTCACCCTTTCTTTTTACCTAGACGCTGATTCCATCCATTTTTCTGATGCCTAAGAGTTTACCCGAGCAGCCTGTCCTCCACACACACATTAATAATTCTGACCTATCACGTCAACGGGAGAAGTTACAAACCTAGAAAATTACAGTCATTCTGCATTTGGCCTTGATTTGCCAGGCACTTAACTATTCTGTTCCATCAGAACAACTATAAACTGTATCTTACAGTGTGAGATATAGTTTATACTCCAAATTCCTCGGGGCTGTAAGAGATTCCTCAGGGTTGTTTTAAAAATAAAGGTCCTGAGAAAAAACTCTTGGTGTCTCTGTGTGCGTGGTCACACATATTAGTATCACAGATGTGACAAATTTGAAGTGGGCTTTAAATTTATAGAACCGTTTTCAACTCAAGCTGGCCTATGTACTACCTGGCAGAATGTCTAAGGCTCCATCCATTTCCTTGACCTCCTGGAAGTTTTCAGAATTCTTCAATCTCTTTTTAAGTCAGCTGCAGTTTTATTTTGCAAATATCTGCGGTGTGTGTTTCCTCCATGAAATACTGTGCTATCCTGACTGTAGACGCTTAGTAAATGCCCAGCAGGCAGGGGTGAAGGCAAGTCTGGTTATTGGCAGGGATGTCAAGAGGCCAAGAGGAGGGCTGGAGGTCAAATCCACAAGGTCATTTGGACACTGGCCATCAGAGACGGCACTGGAGACCTTTCCTCTTCAAAACAGGGCTCTTCTGAGGACGCAGTTGCTCCCCCACATACCTAATCAACTTTACCGAATTTGGTCAAAGAAAACCAGAGAGGGGCCAGCTTTTAATTAACCTGCAAGCTAGAGAGGGAATAGGTTTGCCTTGCCCATCGCCTTTGCCCTGAGGGATGACTCCTAATCGACAACAAGGTTCCTAACAAAGCCCAGTTTGTCTCAGCGCCCCAGCGAGGAAAAGACAGAATGACCAGTAGTAAGTGCGAGTGACCATTGCGGAGCCCTGGTTAGACGGGGTTTTGCGCGCCCCTATGATAACATCCTGGTGTCTTTCCAACACCAGAACATGTTCGCGGTGGAGGAGGTGAACTGCATCTGCGTGGACTGGAAGAAAGGCTCCCAGACCACGTACACACAGGCCGCCAACAACGTGCGGGTGGTGGGTGCCCAGGTGGCCCAGATGATCAGCATGCTCTCGGTGAGTGCGCCGGCCGGGCTGCTGGGGAGGCAGGCGGCGTCCCCGGGTCTCTGTCGGCTAAAGATACAGCTGAGAGTTACAGATTTTGACAAGAAATAGAAAGAATTGTATTTGTCTCGGAATCTCACTTCTAAAACAGTGAAATTTGCCTTAATAAGGACACGGCAGTGGAAGAAAAGTCAGTAATAGCTAACACTTAGGAGACCTCTTCCGTTGACAGATGTGAAAACTAAGGATGTTTATGAACATCTTCCATTGACAGATGTGAAAACTAAGGCCCAGAGAGGTCAAAGAGTTTGTCCCCCAAAATCATAGCACAGGGGAATACAAGAGCTGTCTAGTGCCAGGGGCCCCCCACTACACCGGGTGGTCTCTGTGTGGGGCAAACAAGGCATTCGCAAGGAGCACCAAATGGACCCCGAGGGCAGCAGGTGCGATTGGCAGGTACCAACGCCACGGCCCTGTTGGTGGCCCTGTTGATGGCAGAGAATTTCGTTTGCCACTGTCAATTCAGCTGTTTCTTCCTACCCGGGTCTTTCATTCTGGCTAACTTGGAGTCTTGAATTCTTTCGGTGAAGGCGCTAACTCTTCATGACTCTATATTCTATCCCAGATAAAGGCCCGAGCTGTTTCTGTCTTATAGTGAAAGGGTCCACAAAAGAACCGATCGGTTCTAACTACTTCTGCACCCCTGCAGAAATTAAAACCTGTGATGTTTGTCCTAGAGGTTCTGAAGATCAGCGAGTATACATGGGCGAACGTCTCTGAGACCTACACGTGCAAACACTCATAGCTGTATGCCACTTGTTCATCCAATATTTGGGGGGCACAGTGTCAGGAACTCTGCTAAGAGGTCAAGAGGACGGTGAGGTCCCGGGCCCCGGAGGAGCTCATGGTGAAGACTTGAAACGAGAGTAGAGGATGGTCAGGGTTCTAATGGGGGGACTATAGGGCTTAACTGGGAGCACATGCGGGGGCACCGTTTAATCCGGGCTGGGGGACTGGGGGCGTGATAAAGGATGTCTCCCAGGGAGAGACATCTAAGTTGAGAGCTGATGGCTAGGCTGTGTCATGTGAGCTGGACAAGTGGTTGGGGAGTGGACAGCAACATCATCAGACCCACAGATGAGGGAATATGATGTATCCGAGGGCCCGGAAATCCTGCATAGGCTTTGGCTAGAGAAGAATCTAGAAAAATGGGTGTTGAGTAAGGAAAGTTCTGAAACCCTCGTAATGAATTTGGGCTTGATCCTGAGGGCAGTGGGAGCCACAGAAGGTTTTCAACAGAGGGGTAACGACATTAGGTTTACGTGTTACAAAAACCACACATGTAAAACAAAACAAAACGCAACAAAACACCACAGCACAAAAATGTCCTGAAAATGCACTCTTCCCTCTCCAGACAAACTATAGCTACTCTCCTTCCCAAGTCCACCTCATCGGCCACAGCCTGGGAGCCCACGCGGCGGGAGAGGCTGGGAGCAGGACTCCAGGCCTGGGCAGAATTACAGGTAAGGCCCAAGGGGCAGGGCCCCGGGTTTTGTCCCCAGTGACCCCAGAACGTGGTGCAAGCCTGCCGCCCAGACAGAAGCTGGCCCGAAGTAGTCTGTCCCCAAAATGCTCTGCACAGAACATTTTAGGAAGCCCCCAGGAAGCCCCTAGGAAACCCCCAGGAAGTCCATCTTTCTGGAAGGGGAGGTGGTGCTTTTGCTCACCCCCCTTTGCTTCCCCTTGCTTCTCCTGTCTGTCTCCATCCCTCCTCCTTAGATCCACGTTTCTTGGCAGTGTGGGTCGTTCAGCAGGACTGGGCAGCCAGGAAAATGGAGACGAAGGCCCGTGTGAGCGTGTGCAAATGTAATTAAGAATGCACACTGTTATTCCCTTCCCCCTTCTCTTTGAACTCAAAGGCAGAGTGGAACATGAAAATCACGCTTCCAGAGCCTCTATTGGTAGGAGAAACCCAGCCACCAGTGGTGCAGATCACTCTTGCAAGCCAAGCAAAGCCTTCACTTTGTAACAACAACAACAACGACAACAACATACATTATATAATAGAATCATAAGAAAGTAATGCTATGATTATTATTATAGTAAGCATAGATTAAGTGCTTGCTTAGCCCAAATACTATGTAAAGTGCCTTACATTTCCTCACTGAATCCCCAGAACTGAAGAAACAGGCTCAGGAAACTGGATAACTTGCCCTAAATCAGGCAATAAATGAGTGGTGGGGCTGAGATTCTAACCCAGTTCGACTGCCGCGTGGCTCGAGAAAGCCTCTGCTGTCTAAGAGCTCTCCCTTTCATTTTCAACTGGCCTTTTCTGGCCAGCTGCTCTGCCCAAACCTTCAAAGAACTATTGACAAATTCAGGAGCCCTGCCAGGAAGGAAGTATAGTCAGGAGGAAATAATAGTAATCAATATTTTACTGACACACTCATGATGGTATGCCAGCCACTGTGCTAAAAGCTATATACATTATCTCATTTCATCTTATTGTAACCATATCATTACCCGGATTTTATAAATGGGGGAACTGAGGCACAAGAAATAGGTTGAGCAACTCGCCCAAGGTCATGCAACTTGCCCAAGAAATAGCTGAGGAGGGATTTAGAGTCAGGCTGCCTGGTTCCAGAATCTGTGTTCATAAATATGATATCATGCTACTCTATCCCTTTTTTCTTCAAACTTGAGAAGAGGAAAAAGAATGTTAAAGAAGAAAGATCTGCCAAGTACATAGGAGAAAATAATGTGAAAAAAAATCCTTGGTCAGACAAATTTAAATCTCTTAGCTTATCTACCCTTCTTTATCCACGCCACGGGAGCCCTTCTCTAATGAGCAACGTTGAAACTCTAGGTCCCCGTATTCAATATGCAGGGCCATGGCACTGCATGACTTCAGAGTATGGCACCCCTCGAGTTGAGCAATGCACAGCCTGAGCAACTGTACGCCTTGGTCCTGCTGGCACCTACAGCCAGGCCTACTATTCTGCAGCACTGATCATCTCTTTTAGGGTTGGATCCTGTAGAAGCAAGCTTCCAGGGTACTCCTGAAGAGGTTCGGCTCGATCCCTCTGATGCTGACTTCGTTGACGTGATCCATACAGATGCAGCAGCCCTGATCCCATTCCTGGGTGAGCCCAATGACGCTTTAGCTGCAAGCATGCGCAGTTGTGTTGTAACCAAGAGGCATAACCCTGCATTATGAAAAACTCATTGCTCTTCCAAACGTTTCAGGTTTTGGAACAAAACAGCTGTTAGGTCACCTCGACTTCTTCCCCAACGGAGGGGAGGAAATGCCAGGATGCAAGAAGAATGCCCTGTCACAGATCGTGGACCTCGATGGCATCTGGGAAGGTAAAGCCAGAGCAGAGCGAGGCATCACTTCCCTGGGGGGAGCAGTATCTTCCCAGAGCACATCTCAAAAATGAAACGGCTCTTTAAAACAATTTCTCCTTCTAGACCTTATTTCTGAAAAAATATAGCTACGGACTCCTTGTCGTATCTCCGCTCTACTGGTTTTGCACTTCCTTAAAACACCGTCGTGGGTGTCCTGGACTGTGCAAGCCACAAAGAACGACAAAATTGCTCAAAGCCATAACTCCACCAATGAGTTGGCAGCTACCTAACAAAGACAACACATGCCATGAAAGTAAACATCCTAAGAGAATTTTTCTGCCAGTCCCCCCTTGGGAGTCAATGATACGGCTCCAGTTCACGTACAGTATTGTTCAATACTGTAGCCAAAATGACAATGCTCCCCGATCATTTCCACGGCAGAGCCATTTGCCCAATGAGAGTCACCACCCCTGTATGTTGGGTCAGGATGAGAAACAGTCACTGGTAGGAAAGGTGAAGCAGAGAGAGTGCTATTTGGGGTTCTTCTTCACCATTGATGGAGCACACCTGGGCTGAAGGTCATCCTTCAGCGACAGATTTTGGATCTGATGAGGTGAAAAGGACAATGTAGAAGTGAATTTTTCAGCCCAGCTCATCACTTGGAACCACACAGGTTTAAACTGTTAGTGGTCTGACCAAATCTAAAGAGTAAAGATTCTTACTGAATTCGATCAAAATGGCAGGTATGTATGACATCGAAGCAAATATTAAGAATGCAGATGTATGTGTTTTTCTCTTATGAGCGTTTCCATGGAAAGGGTAGCCCAAACTCTCTCTCGGTAATAGCCAAGCAAGTTTGGGTCATATCTAGAAGGTATACTGTGACCTCTGTCACCTGGCAGGAGCTGTGGGGGCCAAGGAAAGTTATTAAGAAAGAAAAAAAAGAGCCAACTCAAGCGAACCGAGCCTCCTTTTTATTTGCCTAAACACAGCATGAAAATGTCCGTGCTCTGGTGTCATCATGTCTAGGAGGTCACCTCACATCTGGCTGTGTCTTCAAGGACCTCTAGCCTAGTGCCTGGGACACAGGAAGGCACAATGGTTAGCAGCATAGGCTCAAGCACCAGACGGGCTTGGGTTTAATTGCCAGTTCTGCCACTAACTGGCTGCAATCCGTACATCTGAGGCTGTAATCTGTGTATCGCCCGTACTTAGAAATGGTCTGGTACCTACCGCCTAGAAAGGCATTGTTCATAGGAACAATGCACGTAAAGGACTCGGAACACTGCCTCGCTCACAGAAAGCAGCCTCTCTGTGTTCACTGGCATTTATTTTGGACTTACCTTAAGTTGGCTCGATCTTACATTTCTCCAAGTATGGCCCCACTTTGGAACCTCTCCCCTTGGAGAGACAGAAGCCGTCAGCTCCCCAGACCACGTATGTAGATGTCCTCATTTGTTTCCCCAGGGACTCGGGATTTTGTGGCTTGCAATCACCTGAGAAGTTACAAGTATTACTCGGAGAGCATCCTCAACCCCGATGGGTTCGCTTCCTACCCCTGCGCTTCCTACAAGGCCTTTGAGTCTGTAAGCTATTACCCCTTGAGTCCCTCTGTGGGACGGTTGTCCGCTATGTTTGGGATTTGCAGCACCCTCTCACCAGTTTCTGATCATCTCTTACTTGTTTTGCATGGGCCCTCAGAGTTTATGATCCTGTGAAGCAGAGTGGGGGAGAAGGTTAGGCAGGAGGTGACTAAAATTCTAGATGAGTCATGTAGGTGAGGAAGACGCTGGGAAATCAGAACAATCCTTTCAATGATCTAGAAAACTTTCCTGCAGAAGGTGTTGTTTGAATCTGCATAGCATTTGGGAGGAAGAACAGGGCAGAGCAAGGGTGGCAGAACGTAGGAGAGAAGACGTCCTATGCCAGAGAGAAGGAAAGGTGCTCGTTGGCGTTCTAGATGCCAGGCTGGGGGGTTGGGCCTCTGGAATTGGCCACAGCCAGATTTATACCACAGGCCGTGGCAAATGCTACATACAGTCAGGGCTCTTTGTCCCAGAGTTTGGCTGTTAACCACGTAGCAGCACATCATGTGATGGAAGGTGTAATTGACCTATCCTGGAGCCCAGGAATCAGTATTTTCCATCGTGATGTGCAAGAGGCTTGGGAGTCCCAGCCTTGGTGAAGGAAATTTGGAAATCCTTTTTCCCAATCTCCTTCCTGTTACAAGCGAGGAAACTCAGACGGTAGGAGAAGTGCTCCCCCAGATGTGTGGGTCATAAAAAGGCAAATTCACACCTTATGGCTTGATCTGTCTCTTCTTAGAACAAGTGCTTCCCCTGCCCGGATGAAGGCTGCCCACAGATGGGCCACTATGCTGATAAATTTGCTGGCAGGACGAGCGGCGAGCCACAGAAATTCTTCCTGAACACAGGAGACTCCAGCAATTTTGCTCGTGAGTTGTAATTTGACCCTTCTCACCCACGTCGAGAAAGGTTAGCTTCCATTATACAAGAAAGACTTATCTCTCCCCTGGAGTATTTGTGAGCACATCCTGACCATCTTAGCAGAGGGACACATCTACCAAACTATCCCATTTAAGACTCAGCTGAGGATTTACAAAGAGCCTGCATTTCTTCCTTTCTGTGTCTATGCCATGAAATGAGTGGAATGAATGGGAGCGCAGTTCATGAGAAATCGTGACTTGCACATCTCTGTGGCAATTTTTACCACTGAATTCTTTCCACTCCACAGTGCACTGTTCTTTTCTTTTTTCAAGGCTGTGTCATGCACACGACTTCTATTCCTTTATCAAACATTTATTTGGTACCAGCTCTTTGCTGGTCTGGGCCCTTTAAGAAGTCCAGTTCCTATCTCCCCACTTCTCCTTCTCTGTGCCTGTGTCCCCGAAGCCCCATGTAGGGGTCCGTCTCTGGTGGAGGGTGGGCGGGAATCAGGAAGGAGTGATTTCTTTCAAAAATCAGCAGATTTTTGTCATAGGGTAGAGATAGGGCACATTTGGGCCACTCTGTGCCAACCTTCCCTGTGATTGTTCCCTAAGAAGTTGCACTTTAAAAAAAGGCACTGTGTTGGGGCGTCTGGGGGGCCCAGTCAGTTGGGCGTTCGACTTTGGCTCAGGTCACAATCTCACGGTCTGTGGGTTCAAGTCCCGCGTCGGGCTCTGTGCTGACAGCTCAGAGCCTGGAGCCTGTTTCAGATTCTGTGTCTCCCTCTCTCTCTGCCCCTCCCCTGCTCATGTTCTGCCTCTCTCTCCCTCTCAAAAATAAGTGAACATTAAAAAAAATTTTTTTTAAAAGTCACTGCTTTTATATAAAGACATAAATACAATATATGCCTTATCTAGTTTTTAAAGTCAGACTTATTGAGGTACAATTTATAGACAGCAAAATCCACCCTTTGTAGTATATAGTTCTATGAGTTTTGATAGATGAATAGTCATGTAACCATCTCCACAATCCAGATATAGAACACCTTCATCACCATATATCACCATATATATATATATATATATATATATATATATATACTCACATACATATTTTAAGACAATGGTTAATCAAGCCTTCCAGTGTTGTGATGCATGAAATGCTGGCCCATATTTTAAAACGACAAATTAAACATTTGAAAGCCACATACTCACTCCTCAACTGATACTTCTGTACGAACCACAGACTATGCAGACACTAGGGATGCAGAGATGAGCAAGACGCTCTGTGCATGAAATGCATCACCCAGCGGAGAAGGCGGAAACCGAGCGCGCAGCCCCAGTGTGCTGGGCGTGGCGACTTGCTGCTTGGCAACCTGGGACCGAGGACCTGGCCCTGCCCAGAGGAAGGAACAGGGACAGCATCCCCGGGGATGTGAAGGACAAGTGGGAGCTAGGCAAATGATGTGTGCGTGTTTCAGTACATGCGTGTGTACATGTGTGTGCGCGTGTGGGTGTAGATGTGGATCTGTGGTTGTGTGTGTGTGAGTGAGCGTGTGGTTATAGGTGTGCAGGATGTCCTCACGGGCACTGACACGGCACTGCAGGTGTAGATCTGGGTAACAGCTGAGCCCCGCTCTATGACGGACACGGCCTGGGGCGCTGGGGATGTGCAGGTACGGCACAGTCCCTGCTCTTGAGGTTCTCGCAGGACTACTTTCTTGAGCTACTTTTCCTACCATGGGAACAAGCCCTTGTCCCTTCTCTTTTCACCTGATCTCATAGTGCGGTCCCTCTCGAGCGGAGTTATACAACACAACTTTCTGCGATGATGGAAATGCTCCCTGTTGCCCAAAACGGTAGCCAGTGGCCACGTGTGCCAATTTAACACTAGAAATGTGGCTAGTAAGACTCAGGAATTAATTTTTGGTCTTCTTTAGCGTGAACCTCAATTAAAGCAGCACCTATGGGCAACGTCCCTTTACTGGGCAGTGTAGCTCTGGAGAGGGAATACCACTAGGTACGTACCCCTCCCTATAGCCTATTTGAGTTGTAGATTAGTAGGCTTTCTTATACTTTGATGCCTCGGTGTAAGGGATGACAGGATTCTGAAATTTGGGTCAACTATTTTGCGCATGAATAAATGGAAATCTTTTCTATCCCCTGTGCAGGCTGGAGATACGGAGTTTCTATAACACTGTCTGGAAAAATAGCCACTGGTCAGGTCAAAGTTGCTTTGTTTGGAAATAAGGGAAACACTCACCAATTCGATGTCTTCAAGTAAGTTTCCTTTTTTGGCACCGCATCTCACTTGATGATATACACGGACTTCAAATCCACACAGTGAAATGTTTATCTTCTCTTTCTCAAGTAATTTTAAATTATTTGCTGTATGTATTAAAGTGACTTTCAGACTTCTGCTGACAATTTTCTTTTCTCAATTATAAATCCAGGCAATAGTTTTTTTCTCTTTTGATAGGTCTGTTTTAAAAAATAGATTAAATACACACACACACACACACACACACACACACATATATATATATAATATTACCCCCAGGTGTCATGTTTCCTTATTAGCATAGTAACACATGCATGTTGTGTTAAACTAAGTGAATAACTTATTACTGTACAAATAACTCTTCCAGAAAAAAATATGAAGGAATTATATAGTTTTCTATAAGAACATCGTGAGGAGAAACTAACTTGAGTTTGAGAAAACAACATTCAAACAATAGTTTGAGGCTGCTGCCTTCTCCATTTCTCCATCCTTTATTTGAGAACCAATTTGGAAAAAAATAATTTCATTAATCTCAAGTAGAAAAGAGTGGCATGGTCTTATCTGGTGATTAGAACTTGTTTCTATGCATGGAATGTTTCTATTTCTTTATTTCAAGGGGGATTCTCACACCAGGCTCTACCCATTCTAATCAGTTTGATGCAAAGCTTGATATTGGAACCATTGAGAAAGTCAAGTTTCTTTGGAACAACAACGTGATAAACCCAACCTTCCCCAAAGTGGGTGCAGCCAAGATCACCGTCCAAAAGGGAGAAGAGAAAACAGTGTATGTGTATGTTTGCTGGCTTGTGCCTCAGGGTGTTGGTAGAGATTGGTGTTCGTAAGGGAAACTCACTCCAGAAAGTCAGTCACGGTTCAGCCAGAAAAGCCAAGACAATCTACCCACCTGAGGCCTTTTCTCTGTAGGCAAACAACTGACAGACGAGGTAAAGCATTTCTGTTGGGTGTTCTCAGCCCTAGCTGAGAAGAAGAACACAGGTGCAGGTCACTGCCTTCAAGAAAAACTAAGGTTTTCTGAGGAAAGGCTGTGACTTCCTGCACTTTCTAGAAATGGAACAGATTGTATTCAACGCCCCCCCCCCCGAGGCCCTGAGGCCATTAGCTGCCTTCTGAACCCTCCAGTGGCTTGCGTGTCCCTTCTTCCCCTGTCTGTTGACCCCAGAGGAAATCCATCTTAAGAGAAGCGAGATGTTGGGACATCAGATTTTTTAAAATACAAGAAGATCAAAACCAGCATGGGCGATGGGCTTGGTGTGTGAGGGGCAGGCGATCCCAGACTGCAGATGGCAGGCAGGGCTCGAGGTGCAGAGAACTGGAAATATGATTGCAGATAGAGCTAGGGCAGCAAGACAGGTGAAATACAAAAGAGACCACAGTGAAGACGACAGGTAAAACCAGGCAAAGCCTCAGAGCTCAAAGGCAGCGAGATCCAAGAAGCGCTTGGTTCTTGGAACAACAGTAATGATAGTCACTTATATCTACAATGTTTTTTTTTTTTATCAATTATAAAGCTTTTTCACATTTATGGTCATAAGATGTTGCATTATTAACATGGGATTCTCAGCGATCATGGGAGGGAACTGTGCCTTCTTCAACAAATGAAGATCCCAACACTCAGAGACTCAAGTAACGAGCCCCGTGTCCCCCCCCCCCTAGAAAGGAGGGAGTGGGGAGCCCAAAGGGAAAGATCCACTGACCGACTTCAGGCGCAGAAGGCAAGTCAAGGGAGATTTGAACTGTGACTCTGCCATGGACAACGTGGGCTATGGCATCAGAGAGACCTGTATGTGCCTCTTGGTTCTTCCACTTACTGAGAGCGCTCTGTGCCTCAGTTTCCTCTCCCATAACGCAGGACTCCTAGTAATACTTCCTCACACATGTGTTGTGAGGGTGAAGTTTGCACAAGCGAATCAGTCAGTGTTATTGCCTGTAGTAAGAGCTCAGGAGCTGTTATAAGGTTGAATCCAGTCTACAGAGTGGCTCAGTCAAGAGTGAGCCCATCTGGACACCAATGGGCTGTGTTCAAGGAGGACCCATGCTGACTTGTGGAGAAAGAGGCCAGTTAGAGTTCTAGCTGCTGCCTCAATGCCCCACAGTCCTGTCGGACTGAGGCCCCAGAGACCAGGGCCACTCTGAGCAACAGCTGACAGGGGACCTTGTCACAGACACCAGCCACCTGTCTCACGGGAAATCCAAGTTCTCCAGTAACTGGTTGAAGCTACGACCCTAGTGTTTTCCTCATTCCGTGTGAAACCTAAATCGGCAATCATCTTTTCTTAACAACTTAAAACTCCATGTAAAGCTACCCGATGCTTACGAAGCTTTCATTTCTGTCGGCAGGCACAACTTCTGCAGCGAAAGCACTGTGAGAGAAGACGTTCTCCTCACCCTCACGCCCTGTTAAGTCCAGGCACAATCCGGTCACTGCGTTAACACCAATAAAAACCACTGATGCATCTATCTGCTCCGAACGTCTGTCACTGACGTCAGCTGGCCCCGCTGGGGACACTTGGGAATAGACCATTTAAATAAGCCCTGAGCATTTCCATACATTTGGGTTTCTTGCCATTGACTTCTGACCACACCCCCCACCCCTGTTTCCCAGCTTCCTTGGTCCTCACATTCATTCTCTTCTCCTCACCTAAGGGGACGGCATAGAACATCTGGAGTATGAGGTACAGGGGTCTCAGCAGAGCCTTTAACTCTGCCCCTCGTCTTACAGATGAGGAAACTGAGGCCTAGAGAGGGGAGGTAGCTGTTTAAGTAAGGAGTGAATCCCTTTAGGGACTGGGGGTCCATTCCCCTGATTTTGGTTCCAGAGCTCATCCCTGACTCCGTCATCACCTGGAAGGAGCGTGGAAAGACCATGCTATGACGTGGCCTCTTTGTGGTAATAGGCAATAGAGCCCTATCTCCTGGTGAGGTGCCCCAGCAGCCAGAGACGCTGGTGGCATATTTACTGAGCACTGACAGGCTTCCAGCCCCCACTCCTCCTGGACCTCAGCAGGCATCATCTCAGGGCAGAGCTCAGCACTGAGGAGGCATGGCTCCTGAGAGGAGCGCCTGGTGCAGGCCCCCGCTGAGGAAGGACTTTTCGGTCATCCAATCAGCTAGGGCCACCAAGGAGCCCTCAGCCAATCAGGCCTTGCCTCGAATCCCACCCACACAGGTGTTGGTCACCTGGAAGGACAGGGTGTCCTACCCCAATATCATTCCCTGAGGACTTTGCAGGACCAGGAAAGCCACCACCTCCCCTGAGTGGCTCTCCTCTTGGCCACCAGGCCTCACATTCCACCATGACAGTTTCTGTGCCTTGGCCTCTGTTCCTAACCATTGGCGGCACGTCAAGCTGTGACTGAGCTTCAAACTTGAATGTGACTGGACTGCAGATTGTTCCTTGAGAGTAGATGTTGGAGTGACTGTAGTCAGGGTCTCACAGGGGAGGGCACAAGGTGAGCGGTCAAGCCACGGTGGTAATGAGGGGGGTGTTAAAGATGACTCCAGTGGTAGGAGGACCCCCAGGACCTTGGGTGGGGGCACCGAGCACGAGAGAACGAAGCCTGGGGCTGAGACCCCTTCGTCACAGTTCTGCCCAGCACTGGCCACAAACCCACGCCCTGAGCAAGGCAGCACCATGTTGGTGGAAGAGTTCAATCTGTGGGATGCAGACTCTACAAATACTCCCAAACGCCAGCTCTGCACCAGGTTCTAAAGCCACAGGAAGCGGAAGACTTTGATTCAGCCTTGGAGGGGTACACAGTAGAAGGGGGCCCGGCACCTAAATAAACACCACCATGCCACCTGATAGTGTAAAAAGCCGGCACGTCCCAGGACAGGGTGGTCGAGGAGACAGAGGACCAAGATAGGGAGGGCTCCAGAGAGTTGTTGGTTCTAGGCCCAAGCTTGCAGGAAGACGACCCCCTGAGACTGCAGGCTGGGAGGCCAACTAGGAGGAGGCAGTCCTGCAGCCATGCAACAAGAAGTGATGAGGACTTTAGGAGGGTGGCGAGTGGAACTGAGGTATAACAGAGTGGGTGGGCCTTGTGGTTGGCCACGAAAGCCCTGCTCCCAGGTCAAGGACAGCCTGCTTCACCTGCTCCCCAGACGGACAGAAATGGCCAAAGACTTGGGGCAAGTAATTTTAAAAACAAAGAGGAAACAGAGGAGTTTGCAGTACAGAGGGAGGAAGCCAGCTCAGGAGAATCCCCAAGGCTGTGGGCCACATGGTGAGCTCTCAGCCCAGGCACTGCCCTGAGCCACAGGTGTCCCAGGGTGACCTGGGGTAACCTGGATCCCAACTGCAGGTGCAGTGGTGGCCATATGCTCCAGGGGCCGGGGAGCAGCTAATGGAGACCCGGGCTGGCGTGGGGCTGGGCCCCTGCTCTCTCCTCAATGTCCCTTTGTTGTCAGATACACAGCTGGAGGAAACTCCCAGGAAGGCAGAGAACAGCGGGCCCCAAGATCACTGCTGTGTATTTTGGCCACTTAATCAGTGTGTGGCTATGGAGCATCCACTTCCTGACACCATGGGAGAGGCCAAGTTCAGCCCCATAGATCCACAACCCAAACGCTCCACCCTGGGAAGATGAGGAGTTTGGGGCTCTCTGTAGTTACCCGGGGGGTACACCTGCAGGGTCCACGTGGCCTGGCCAAATCTGGTCCACTCCCCAGATGTCAGGGACTACATGGAACCAGTTTGATGGGGGTTGGTTTATTTTTGTTTTATTTTTTAAATAACAAAGGTGGTGCACTGGGGGCAATGAAAACATGCCATATTCACAGTCAGCTTATTAGCATAAAGCTCGGAGGGACAATCAGTCTGGTTGGAAGCAAGGGAAAAGGCCCCGAGCTAGCACTCAGGATCCCAGTCTAGCCAGGCGACCTTGTAAAAGCGGTTTCTGTAGAGACCCCTTTTAGGCAACAGGCTTCAGCAATGGAAATTAAATCCAGGCAAAAGGGCCCACGGTGACAGCAAAGCTGAATGCAAACAGGCTCAGTAAGTGACCCACCCGGAAACAGCCACAGGCCCTCGCTGACCAGTTACAAGCAGACATAGTTCCTGAGATCACCAGAGAAGGGAGAATTCCATAGATCCCCATCATCCCTCACTCTGCCCTATAACCACGGCCCCCCCCCACCACCTCGTGGCAGACAGTCTCTCCCTTGCAATGTATTCAATAAAGTTCTCTTTTGTTCTGCCTTGGGTGAATTCTTTCACCGCCTGTGACACCCGACGGGGATGCCCCACATTTGGTGCCTCCCCACAACCGACCAGAGCGCGCCCCACGGTTTCTACCTCTCTGGGTCTCAGCTTCCTCATCTGTAAAATGGAGGCCACAGCCCAGCCCTGCCTTCCTCCGATTGTTGTCTTAGGGATCTAACGAGGGAATCCACCGCACCGCAGGAACGAAGGCTCTGACCTGAAGTCAGTGTGCTGCGAAGTGAGCCAGGCAACCTGCGGAATGTCTGGCGCCGGACTCAGAGCTACCAGAAGGCTGCGGGCACACAGCACTGTCCATTACGCCGGCTCTGTGCCCACACACTGGGCCCTGCATGCACACGCCAAGGTGGGAAGGCTGGCTCTGTCCCCTGGAGCCTCTGAGGACTCCAGGGGTGCCAAGGCCCCCGCCCTCCTGGCTGCAAACCAGACTCACTGGCTTACTCGGGAGCTTAAAAAAAAAAGAGGGTATGGGGCGCCTGGGTGGCTCGGTCGGTTGGGCGTCCGACTGTGGCTCATGATCTCACGGTGCGTGGGTTCGAGCCCCGCGTCGGGCTCTGTGCTGACAGCTCAGAGCCTGGAGCCTGTTTCAAATTCTGTGTCTCCCTCTGTCTCTGCCCCTCCCCTGCTCCTGCTCAAGCTCTGTCTCTCTCAAGAATAAACATTAAAAAAAAATACAAAAAAGGAGCGGGGAGGGTAGTGATCCCAGGCCCTGCCCTAACGGAGAATAATCTCAGGTACAAACCTGTTTTTCAAGCCCTCGGGTGATCCCGGTGCAGCTCCACCCCAGGAGCCCCAGGATAAACAGGAGTCTTTGGCTCCCAAGCCTCCAGGTATATACTCTTCCCTGAGAATTGATTAATTTTGTATTTTCATTTTGATGGTATTCTAGTTTTTAAAGCAGTTACGGAAACAAAGTTGTCTCTCCGTTGTGGTATTTTGCAGCAAGACCTTGGTTTCCTGAGTTGACATGCAGTAAAATGAGGTTAAGGGACTATTCCGGGGTGTGTGAGGATTTCTAGACAGGATGGCACCCGTGTATTTATCGACTCCGGTCTGAGAAACGCTGCAGGGTGGTATGATTTGGGTCCGAAAATGTGGGCGAGACATCCAGCTTTGTCCTCAGGCTTCGAGGGCAGAGTTTGTTCTGGTACCTGAGGTGGAACAGCATCTGAGCCCTGAGAGGAGGAGGGAGGGATGGAGGGGGACGGCCCGGGGAGGGGTGCAGAGGGTCTCAGGGAGCCAGGGATGTAGAGCCGTCCCTGACAGGGGTATGGTGGGTGCAGAAGGTCAGAAGAGGAAACAAGCGGGTCCGTTCCAGAACTGTGAGGGTGGGAAGGCTCTGGGGGAGCGGCCGAGGCCAAGCTGGGCAGAGGCCGCGTGGCGGCCATATTAGCTCAGGTTGCCCTCACAAAGTGCCGCATGGATACACGACAGAAGCGTCCTCTCTCACGGTTCTGGAGGCTACAGGTCCAACCAAGGTGTTGCAGGGTCAGTTCCTGCCAAGAGCTGTGAGGGGAGATTCTCTCTCCTATTGCTGGTCGCTGGCGGTCTTCGTGTTTCTTGGCTTGCCAAAGCTTCACCCCTATCTCTTCATGTTCACGCAGTGTGCTTCCCAGGTTTCCGTGTCTTTTTGTCCTAATCCCCTTTTTTATAAGGACAGCAGTCATATTGGATTAGGACTCACCCTAATGACCTCATTTATCTCTATAAAGATTCTGTTTCCAAATAAGATCATATTCCGAGGTCCTGGGGGTCAGGACCCTAACATATCTTTTGGTGGGAGGCACAGTTCAACCCATAACAGTGGCCAACCTTGTATACCAGGCTTTGGAGTCTGGACTCTGCTAAATTCTGACCCCTGTGCACCAAATACCCTCAAGTTATTCTCTTTACATGAAGCCCAAATTACATAACCCACATACAAGCTCTCCTCAATGGGCTGGTTCTTCTAGGAGTGCCTTTGATCATTTGTAATTATGTATTTATTTGTAGGCGACCGTCAGTCCCATGAGGGCAGGGAAGGAGCTTGTTCTGTTCACCCTGTTGTACCCTCAAGGCTGGATGAGCATTCAGCACCTCGTAGCCACATAAACATGAGTGTGAGTGAGAGAGAGAACACGTGAAGCATGCACCGCCGGCAACAAGGACCCACCCACAGAATCAGAGCTGGGAGGCAGCTGGGGGAGGTGACCTGCAGGGGAGAGGCACTGGCCTAGAGGGAGGCAAGGTCAGGTGCGGCAGGCAGCAGGGGGAATGGAGGGCAGGGACCAGATAAAAGTGGTGTTGAAGGAGAGGAACAAATGAGTTTCAACAGACCTCAGGGTGTAGGAGAAAGAGGACCCAAGCCATCCCCTTCCCTGGGCAGTCACTGTGCCAGCTGGAGGGCTCCCCGCCCCCCACCCGACCCTGCTGCCCACAACCATGTGGCCGGTAAATGTCTTTTCCCACAGGTGCTGGCCTTCCCTTCCTTCCCAGGACACACAGCTGGCAGAACTTCAGAGCCTCAGAACCTCAGGCCCCCCAGAGAGGAGAGGGGTGGCTGAGCTGGCCCTGCCATGTGGACGCAAATGGGAGACAGCCTGGGGCTACGCGCGCCTGCCTTGGGCCACCCTCCCGAAGAGACCAGGCTCTTCAATGCTTGGGAGCACCCACTAAGTTCTGGCCTCAGCCCCTGGTGACTGTGGCAGGGCTGCCTACCCTCCTTCGGGGGCAGCCTGGTGCAAGGACGGTGTCCCTAAATTAAGAGATAAGTGCAGATATTGTCCAACAAGGAGCCTGGGAAGAAATACTCCAACCTCTGTCTCCCCTACCCTCCCATCTCCCAATGGTGCCTCCCATTGGCTCAACCCAACCAGGAGGCCATGGGCATGAGCCTAGGGATGCAGTCCATGGAGCAGGGCACAGAGCAGGGAGGAGATGGCAGGAGAGATCTGGAAGTTATCCAGCTCAACAACCCAATGAGTCATTAGCCTTCAGTGTCCCATTCTTTCAACCAAGCAATTATTTATTCATTACCTAGTATCTCCCAGGTAATGTGCTAGACTCTGGAGACAGAAATGACTGTTCAGAACTTGACCCTGCCATCAAGGCAAGATCCAAACAAATAATCATGGAAATATAATTACCAACTGAGATACGTTCTATGAAAGAAAAAGTAAGGACAGCGATAGGTATAAAGAATGGTCTGGTTCTGCTTTGAACACTGAAGGGGGCATCTTTAAGGATGTGACATTGAGGTGGAGCCCTGAGGGATTACTTTGACTTAGGCAGGGAAAGGGTGAGGGTCATATGTTGCAGGAAGAGGAAACAGAATATGCAAAGACCCCAAGATGGGCACTTTCAAGAGACAACACACGACCGGTGTGCCTGGAGTTCAGTGAGCAGGACTCAAGATCTTGTCTTGAAGAAGGGGAGGGGAGAAACATCCACATACTCTAAGGGTAAGGAGTTTGAGTTTTGCCAAGAGCAATGGGCAGCCACTGGCCCCATATCACGGGTCTAGGGTTTCCATTCCGCCTAATGTCATTTCAGGCTTCTCAGTGGGGTCCTTTATGAGCCTTTGACCTGAACTCCTCTCTCAGCTACTGGGCACCTCCAGGGGCAACACTAGGCTTTGGGGTCACTAAGGCACAGGCAACACTTTCAGGCTTCATCACCACTTTACTTGTTCCAAAAAGTTTGACTTTTCTTAAGCCCACTCGAGACTAAGCCCACTCGAGACAGGGAAGTTTATTCCTCGACTCCCCTCAGCTGGGCACTGCCCACCTCCCATCTCAAGTGTTCTCAGAAGGGGGTGTCACAAAAAAAAAGAAGCCATTTTTCTACACTCGAAACCATCAGGAAACTGCTGGCAACATCATTGCCTCTGGGATTGGTCCAAGGGCAGGAGTAGAATGTGGGGTAATTAGAAGTCTCACCCAATGCCAGTGGGACTTTACAGGTGCAGTCACCTTGGGAGAGCATCTCCTAGAGCTAAGCATTCATGCGTGGCAGGACTCGGCAGTTCTATTCCTGGATGTAAACCTTAGAGAAATGAGTGTATGTGTCCACCTAAGAACTTGTACCAAACTAGAACGTTCCTAGCAGCATAATATTTCATAATCGTCCCAAACTAGAAAGAACCCACACGTCCACCAATGCAGAAAGGATAAACCAACGGCGATATATTCACACAGAGATAAATCAATATGACACAGTAATAAAAAGCTAATAAAAAATAATAAAGTAAGCAATTATTACACATGTAACAATTGTGGGAAAGAAGCAAGACCTTAAGGTGCCCATACTGTATTAATCTATTTATATGCAATTCTAGAACAGCCCAAACGAATCCATGGTGATAGAAATCAAAGCATTGCTTGGGCAGGATGGTAAAAGATCATGAGAGAAACTTCTGGCTGCTGGAAATGTCTTATATGTTGATCTGGGGCACACACATTTGTCAAAACTCATTACACTGTGCTTGAAACCTAAGATTTACGCACTTTGGCATATCTAAGTTATACATCAATTTCAAAATCGGCAGGGTGGCACCTGGCTGTTCACCCAGGTCCTCCTCTCAGCAGTGAAAGGAAGAAACCACCTTCGCCTTCTTATCTCCAGGACAAGGTACAGGTGATATAGTTCAGAAATGCTCTTAAAATAGACTGTGTGGATTCCACCCCCACCCCCCAAACAAAGCTATAGTTGAACAGTGTTCATTTTATTCTTTTGAGCTTCTTGGTCAGCAGAATTGCCTGCATTTTTATTCTCTATCCAGGTTCTCTGGAGGGCTGCTCCCCGCCTACCCTAGCCCCGAGTAAATGAGACTGTGTCTTCATAAACAGGCATTTCCACTGAACAGCAGGGGTTCAGTCCGCCCGTCCACACCGCTCTGCAAGAACTGCAGAGCCACAAGATGGGCTTGGGGTTTGTGGTTCCAAGCTTGGTGTTTCTCTGTGGCTTGGGGAACGCAGATGTTGGCAACTGAATCTGTCAAGTGAGATCACAGAGTCCTTTCCTGCCCCCAGTTCTGGTCTTCCTTTCCTCAAATCCCACGCCATTATTTTTTTTTTTTTTTTAATGTTTTCTTTTTGAGAGAGAGAGAGAGAGCACGCACAGCTTGGAAAGGGAAGAGAGAGCGGGGAGGACAGAGGATCTGACGTGGGCTCCAGGCTGACAGCAGAGAGCCTGATGCGGGGCTCGAACTCACAGATCATGAGATCGTGACTGGAGCTGAAGTCGGACACTTAACTGACTGAGCCACCCAGGTGCCCCCCTCCTTGAATCCCACTTTACAAATAGGCCTGCGCTCTGGGCAGGGCGGCAGTATGTGTTTACGATAACCTGAGTTCCAAGCACGCATGTGCAGAGCACTATCTCGCCTCCCCCATTCTCTCCTCTAAGGAGTCCAAAGGATACAACCTGGGTATAAAAGCCACTGGCCGACCTGTTGGGCTGTAAGAGGAAGCTCTGGTTGCCACATAGTAAGTCACGGCTCCTGCGTGGGCAGGGGCTCGGGGGGCTGGGGCTGCCAGAGGGACATGGCCCAGAAGGGGGGACAGCCGCTGCGGTGGGAACACCCTGAGACGCGGACTTAGAGCATTGCTGCCCAACGCCCTGGGTGCGGGGAGGCGTCAGCCTCAGGGTGAGAGTCATGGGCCCTGGCTGTGCCCCAGGCTTCCTCCCCTGTCCGGGCTCTGGGACTGCCAGCCTCATCCCTGGGCGCAGGGGTGTCTCTGCGTGTCTATATTTTTGTCTACCTAGATGCTGCCTTCTTGGACCATCGGACTTCTCCTGCTGGCCACAGTCAGAGGTGAGGATGCTGTCACCGTCCCTTTGGGGAGAAAGCGACTGGGTTGGCCTCTGGGGTGAGGCTGCTGGAGACATTGCCATCATTGTTACCATCGCTGTAAATAATAGCATTATCATTATTGCAAGACAAGCAACATGGCCATCATTTGGGGAGTGTTGACTCTGTGGCCATGTGCCTGACACAGATGACCCCGGGCAGTCAGGCTGCTTGGTCCTGTTCCCTGCAAAGGCTCCAGTGGCTGAGAGGTGTGCAGCAGAGGGAGCAGGTGGAGGGTGAGACGATATCGGCTGGCCTCTCACACCCTCGGTTCCTCGAGTGGACAAGTGCATGTCTGCAGACTAAAGCTACATGGATGTGTCCCCCTGAGAGCTTCTGTGCTGCCAGGCCTACCCCGATGAGCCCGTCTTCTTGCCCGGGGCCCCCACGTTCTCTCCTTACCGGGTCTCTGTCGCCCCAGCTCCGATCAGCCCCTCTCCTGTGGCCTCTGTCCAGATTCAGATACGGATTCCAGGATCCACGCCTCCTAAAACAGAAACAACCTCCCTGGCCACCAGAGCCCCGGGACCTCCAGACTGCTTACTGCCCATCACCCCCACCTCCTCACAGGTGTGCCTCACAGGTGCACCCGGGGCCTCCCTCTCTGCCTCACTTCCTCCCATCAGGCAGAACCCCTCACTACCTGGCGTGGCCCCCCCAAGCCCTGCTGGAGCATGCTTCTCGCAAGAGCCGTCTCCTGGCATCCCTGCTGAGGTTTTCTTCTGCATCCAGACTCCTCCCCCTTGCCCCCAGCTCCCCACTCTGGGACTTCCCTTCCATCCTAGCCTTGGAGTGAGACTGGGCTCCCGACAACAGAGTCTGGGGTCGGTGGGGCTGCTCCTCTGATCTCCTTTGCTGATCTGCTGCCTCCTCCTGCCCCAGACTTGGGCATCCCCCAAAAGTCACTCCCAGGCACCCCCCTTTGTTCTTGGCCTCGGAGCTTCCCCTTTGCCCAGCCTCTGGTTCCCCACCCTCCTGAGTTCCAGGGCCTCCCACCATGCCTCAAACTCACTTGTCCCAAACCAGGCTCAGACACGACCTCCTACTCCCATCTTCCCACCTTTGCCTTAATTTCCACCCCTCCCTCAGGCTCTCCCTCCTCAGAGCCGCCTACACTAGTCCCCGCCAAACACCTTCATGAAGCGTAGCCCCCAAGCCACTCACCAGCTCAGTGCCCCCCAGCACTTCCCCACCCTGCCCCTAACAGCCCCAGTGTCCTAACCTGGCCCCCACGCTCGTGCATTTACCACCTGCGGCCAGGCCAGCGTTAGTCTCTTGCCACCCTTCCTCCAGGGCTGTTTCGGCTTCCCAGAGTGAACTCCACTCCATCATTAATTACTCCTTCTCCGTTAGATTTCCTCTCTCTCAGGGCAGGGTTTGAACCTGATCTATCTCTGTCTCCTCAGCACCTAGCTTTATTCCCAATTAAACTTCGCAGGTTCAAACCCTGGCTCCACCGCCAGCTGTGACCTTGGGCAGCTTACTCTGTGTCTCTGTGCTCTGGTTTCCTCATCTGTAAAACGGATGTAATAATACAAATTCCTTAACTCACAGAGCTGTCTTGAGTCTTAAATGGGATAATACTGGTAAAGTGCTAGTGTGGTCTCTGGCACCCAAGAGGGAGACCCACTGCAGTCCTCTGGGTTTCATTAGGTCACCCTCAGTGACAATTTCTTGGGGAAGTGTTTGTGTTGTAGGCTGGAGAATGGACCCTCAGATTTTGATGTGGTTATCTGGGTCATCAGTTGCATGTACTAAGCCCCTACTGTGTACACGATGATGCAAAAAGCTACCTTTCCAAGGAACAATAGGGAAAATCTGAAATGGCAGAGAATAATCTGGGGCAAAGGTGTGTGTAAAAGGATAGCATGAAGTCATGTGAATTGGACAAGTACCCACAAATGTCTACCATATGCACGGGCTGGTGCTGGATGTAATGGAGACGTCCAGGTGAATTAAGAAGCATTAACAGCTTCACACTTGAGAAATAGCTGATGCTTGATGCATACATGTCAAGGGCCTTCTGGGAGTTTCCTGGAAGAAGTAGTTTTAAGGCAGAAGGTTCCCGGGAATTCTCAGTGATTCCCCAACTGGCCTAATGATAAGGGTTAAATAGCATTAAACATGTTGTTTCCAGCAGCCCACCCCAGACCCTCTAAATCAGAATCTCTGAGGGAGGGGCCTGGGATTGTGTATATGTGACACACGTAGTCACTCCCGGTTCCCCGGTGATTCTTATCACCACAAAAGTTTGGGCAACAATGACTGGCAAAGATAAAGACCAACACTGGCCATAATCAGGCCTGGGTTCTCCCTGAAGAGTCCTCTTGTGTAGCTGAGATGACATTGCTACTGCTCACTGCTCTTCCTGCCCCAGGAAAAGAGATCTGTTATGGACATCTTGGCTGCTTTTCTGATGGAAAACCATGGACGGGGATCCTTCAGAGGCCTTTAAAGTTATTTCCCTGGGCTCCCAAGGACATTGACACCCGCTTTCTTCTGTACACCAATGAAAATCCGAACAACTTCCAAGTAAGAGTGGGCGTGGAAACACTGCCCGGTGGGTGGATTTGGGTGCCCACAGTGGAGCCTTCACATGGTGGTCTAAGGAAAAATGCACTGCTTTGGAACTTTCCAGATGATGTTTCCGCACCAATGTTTGACCTAGAGCCATCTCAGCTCTCAGGATCATAACCCCCTATGCATATCTAATGACATCTACGGACACCCAGTCCGGAAACTAACATATTCACAAACATTTGTGCATAGGGATTGAGGGGCTTCCCGGCATCAGCAGCCTGTCCCTGGGAGGGAATGAGTGGCATTTGTAGAGAAGCCCAGGCCTGGTGTACCCATGGGAGAGTCTGTCTTTCTCCTGCACCAGGCAGTCGAGGGAGAGAGGCCCCTCAATGGAGTACAAGTAGGGAAGTATAAATCCTTCCTGAGGATCTGGAAGACCGATGGGGAAGAAGGGATACTTAACCACAAAGGACAAAAGGTGGGGACCCTCAGAGCACCCGTTAGTTCCCAGGAGGCCTGCCAGGTGGAAGCAGGACAGGCTTCCTTCGGGTGATTACCAGTGATCAGGAAGAACCTGCTGACAATCCAAGCAGCTGACAGCCCCAGTCCCTGGCAGAGTTTAAAGAGCCAGGTGTCTATCTATAGGTCCCTGAGGTCACCCACTGTGGGAGTCTAGGGGACTCAGCGCTCCCAGCTGGGAGTCTGCTTGCACGTGGCTATTGTGCTGTTTTTTATTTTGGGATCCTTCTTCGGGCATCTTGCCTATGGGGTCCGGTAGAAAGGGGCTTGAGGGCATTTGGAAATCTGTTCTTAAGTCTCAGGACCTTGAGATGCCCCCGAAGGCTCCATTTGAGCTGAATCTCCCCCTTTAAGCCTGGTATTTCTGGCCCACGAGTTTTTCATCTTTTCCAGGCCAGAGATCTCTTCCGTATCCGGGGAAGCCTAAGGGCCCCTTCTCAGGATGAGTTTTTAAATGCATAAAGTGAAATGCATTGGATTACAAAAGACACCAACTCTATTGAAAAACAGTTACCAGAACATGCTCGATAAATATGTGCTGCTTTATTATCTCACTAAATAACAAGATCTAGCAGCTCATCTAAGAACTACTGTAATTTAAAATAGTAATGAGTCTAGGGGTGCCTGGGTGGCTCAATCAAGTGTCAGACTTCGGCTCTGGTCACAATCTCACAGTTTGTGGGTTCGAGCCCCACATCAGGCTCTGGGCTGACAGCTCACAGCCTGGAGCCCACTTCAGATTCTGTGTCCCCCTCTCTCTCCGCTCCTCCCCTGCTTGCACTCTGGCTCTCAAAGGTGAATAAATAATAAATAAAAAGTAAAAAAATAGCAATGAGGATAAATTATTTTAAGGTACCTGTAACGATTGTAACATGAAAATATCTGTGACTTCTACTGGTGACAGAGTACGTCAATACTACTACAGTTTGTTGCCTGACTTCATAATGAACAGAAATGCTAGATGTCAATTAGGGGTTAATGAAAACAGAAAGTCCATGAACTTGGACTTTCTGGATTCTGTACTCCAACCCCAGGTCAGGAAGGCCTGTTCTAGCCTGACCCAATCTCATGGGAGCGGAACCCATGACCTCAGTCTTATTGGAACTGACTCTAACAGCTCCATGGGTTGGAAAGGCCAACATTCAAACTCCTCTTTTGTAATTAAACCAGCTGATCACTGCCACTGATCTAGACACTGTCGAGGCTTCAAACTTCCAACTGGAACGCAAGACACGCTTCATCATCCATGGCTTCATAGACAAGGGGGAAGAGAGCTGGCTGCTGGACATGTGCAAGGTAGGTGCCCACCCTCCTCACCTGGCCACTCCGTAAGGAGATGAGCACCCAGCAGCTAGGTTCAAACACTGCAGCTCCAACATCCCTGAGACTGGGAAAGGAAATACTCAGGGAGAGAACTGTCCTTTCTAAAACCAAGGAAAACCTCGGTTCTCAGGACATCCATTGTCAAGTTCTCCCAACTCAACAACTTCTAGACAACCAGCTCCTCTTGAGGCTGAAAAGAGCCACAGTCTAATCAGAAAGTACCAGAGGTGGAGACTACAGCAAATTACCTGACATTTGTCTTTGATGGTTTATAGAAAATCCCTGTGTGACATAAAACCACTTAACTTTACCTTCTAGAGCTTTGCGATTCAATAGAACATTCTGTGCTGATGGAAATATCCAAATCAAGAGCCACTAGCTACCTGTGCCTATGGAGCATTTGAAATGTGGCTAGTAGGACCACAGAGCTGAATGTTAAAGTCATTGGATTTCAATAAATTTGGGGGGATTTTAATGGATTTTAAATAGCCACATGTGGCTAGTGGCTATAATACTAGACAGCACAGCTCTGAAGTTATCATGAATATTAATAATGAATTATTATTCATAACATCCATTTCCCGAGCATTTACTATGAGCCTAACACTGTGCAGGTATAATCATTTCACAGTGCTTGTCCCATTTAATCCTCCCAGCAACACTGTGAGGAAGATATAGTTATTGTTTCCATTTTGTAGATGAGCAAATTAAGGCATAAAGAAGTTCAATACTTGCCCAAAGTTGAATCCAGGCTTGGAAATGCAAAACCAGATCTCCTGTCCTTAAAACACCAAAATCCTGTGTATCTAGAGATTTAGCCCGCAGAAGGTGCCCAGGGCCATGGTTCTCTGGGGCTTAGTCTACGCTGAGACCAACTTCACCAGCTTCTGTCCAAGGGCTCTCTTCTTCTCTTGGAATTGGGGTGGTTCACACATGCCCCTGGAGTCCCAGAAGGAAACTGTGTAGACCTGGAGATGGAAGAGTCAGGTAGACGCAATCTGTGGGGGATCAGCTTAGGAATCCCCAGGGTCTACACCAATGGGTTAACAAGGCGCAAAGAAACACAAAGTCATAAAATGCTCACACCCGACTTTGGGTAACCAGATTGGCACTCCAAGAAAAGGGAGGCACAAAGGTGCCAAGAATAGTGAGGCACAAAGGTGCCAAGAATAGGGAGGTGCAAAGGCACCCCCATATAGGGAGGGGGTGCTGAAACCCCCAAAATATATAGAGAGAGGCAAAGGCCTGAAATAGAATCGGCGCAAAGGTGCCCGATACATAGGAATGACAAGATTAGATATTCAGGGTGAAAGCACCCCAAGTTTAGTACTACAACAGAAAGCCACTTTCAGAGGAGAATAGAGCCAGGGCAGGTAAATTGGTGAACTGGACTTTGGATAACTGCGCTTCAGGCAAAGCGGCCCAGAGCAGAGATGGTTAACAAAAGAAAAGGTGTCTTGTTAACCCTGAGGTTATTCCCCCTGTCTGTCTCATCCCCTAGGCTGGCAAAGATTAACAGGCAGGGTGCCTCCTGTCTGCTGTTAACAACCATCTACCCATCTGCCCGGTGCCTGCAATTTGTTTTATATTGACCCAAACCCCAAACACTGTATATCTTCAAAATCCCCTTTTCCCCTTCACATCCTCAAATTAATGTTCACAGTTTCTTTGTCTCGTTGTGCAGGCCCATCACGTTTGTAAGCCTTCTGATCTGAATAAATATGAGGCAAGGACCCTTATTCGTGGCTCTTGTCTTTTTCCCGGACATTAGCCATCTCTCTTTTTAATCCTGTGTCCGCTGTTTTGCTAAGACAAAAGAGAACATTAGACTTAGAGTCTACGACAGCAATCCACCATGATGCCCCAGTCTCCAGCCAACTCCTCCGCACCTCAAACCAAATTCCAGTCCAGGGCACTCCAAAATGAACAAAGTATATGGAGTGGCCCTTTCTGACATTTATTTTTCCCCCTCAAGGGACCAGTATCCGTGCTTGGGCAAATAGACTGTGGTCATAGCACATGATATAAAAGATGCATATATCCAAGAAAGCTGTATCCTACCTCAGTCTAAATTTTCTTATTAAACTTGTCCTTCAGTACCTTAGATCTCCCATCAAAGCATTGTCGGGAACATACAAGCATCACACCCATGGCTTCAACTCTCTGGTGTAGGGGTCCACAAGCTTCCTGTGGAGAACTAGGGAGCAATTACTTTTGCATTTGTGTTCAATTTGGGTCATATGGTTTTAACTCACCTCTTTTAGCTCAGAAGCAGAGATACACAATAAGTAAACAAAGTATGTGGCTGTGTTCCAATAAAACTTTATTTATAAAAGCAGGTGAATTTGGCCCTGGGGTAATAGTTCACTAATCCCTGATCTAGTAAGTGATCTTTTTGATCTGGCTGTGTCACTAAGTATCTATGAGACCTTATAAGTCATTTAATCCATTCCAGGCCTCAGTTTCCACATCTGTTAAAGTGGGGATAAGTATACCCATTTGATAGCGATGTGGTGAAAAGACAAGTGTCAGGAATATTAAGGCTCTGGCACAAGTAGGTACTTGACGGGTGTGAATTCCTATCTCTGGCGTGTACAACTGGTGGCTGTTAATAAACTGGTTTCTCCTTCTTAACTTGTCTTCCCCAGAAAATGTTTCAAGTGGAGAAGGTGAACTGCATCTGCGTGGACTGGAGACGTGGGGCAAAGACACAATATACCCAAGCGGTGCACAACATTCGGGTTGTGGGAGCAGAGATAGCTTTCTTAATACAACGGCTGTTGGTAAAACCCTGCCTGGGCCACATCCCGTGGGTGGCGGGCAGAGAGGGGACAGGCTAGCACCGCCTTGACCTAAGAGGCAGCCTAAGGACCCCTGGGCCGGGGGGCAGGCCTGGAAGCCCAAAAAGGGCGTTTTCTAAGATGAAGCTACAGCTTTCCTCTCTCCTGGATTGTCCTGAAGACTCCTACTTAGGGGCCCCGAGGCAAACTAACCTCTCTGAGCCTCAGTTTCCCCTTCGGAAATAAAGCCTGTTTATTTCACGCAGGCTGTTCTGGGAATTCCCGGCGCACAGTGGGTCGCCTAGCGACTCTCAGCTTAGATGTGTCTTCAAAATCACCCCAGGAGGGAAGGCCTCTTACAGCCTTTTGGAAAGTGTATTCCGGAGAATCCCAGAGCCAGGCCCACCAGCCACGCTCTCCCAGACAGGCCGATCTCCTGCAGGAGACCAGGGGAGGGCGCCCAGCGGTGGGGCCTGGGTGGGAGCAGCCCCCCCCCACCCCCGCACCTCCGTCCCCGCCAGGGCCGCCTGCAGTTAACGCGGTGGCGGCTGGTCAGCACTGTTGCACCGCTGGGGCCGAATCGTGCGGGGTGGCTCCTACGGAGTTTCCAGCCCGGGTCCTGCCCCCGCCCCCCCCTTCCCGGTGCCGGGCGCCGGCGCGCATCCCCACCCGCCGGTGGGACGTGACTCGGCATCCGTCCGCAGATCGAGCTGGGCTACGGCCCCGAGGACGTGCACCTGATCGGCCACAGCCTGGGCGCGCACGCGGCGGCCGAAGCGGGCAGGAGGCTCGGCGGCCGCGTGGGCAGGATCACAGGTGCGGAGCGCGCGGCCCCGACTGGGGGAGGGCGGGGGGGGGGGGGGGAGGGGGGAGGGGCCAGACCAGAGCGCGTTCACGCATGGCCCCGCGCGCCCCCGACTGGCCGAACCCGAACGGACTGTCGGTGGAGCCCCGACTTGAATCAAAAAATAACTGACCGTGTTTTCACGTGTATTAGAAAACACCCGATTGTAAATAAAAATACACTTATATTTTTTAAAAAGAAAAAGGAATTAGCATACTGAACCCATGACTTCAAGGTTATTATTGCTAGAGTAATATAATAGTAATAAGTGATTTTTTAAACGTTGACTCAGCAGTTCCACAAGTATGTATGCTGTGCCATGCACGGGCAAAAAATGAAAGGGGCTATCTGAAACTTGCCATGTTGGAGGTGCTCGGTAAATACTGAATGAATGAATGAATGAATGAATGAATCATTTAGCAAAAGTAATGCACACAAGACAGACACAGCCGGCTATTTATTTTGTGCGAGCAAATCAGTGTGTGACTTTGGCAAACAGTTGCATTCAACATTTAATGAATGGCTCCTTTGCTCAGGACGCTGCTGGCATCGGATAAGAAATAAGGGTGTTATATAGTTTGTGTTTCTGTAGAATTTTTCGGTTTGCAAAGTCCTTTCTCTTACATCATTTCAAGGGGTTTTCACAATAACCCTGTAAGAGAGGTTGTTGTGATTCCTGCTTTCCAGATGAGGAAACTGAAGTTCAGAGAGGACAGGTATTTGCCCTTGAGCAGAACCAGGGCTAAATACGGGTCACTGAGTCCTGGGTGCCCAGCAGCTTCCACCCTGCCTCTCTTCAAAGATGAACTGGGCACAGCCTACTTCAGGAAACCCACAGTCTAGTCCGAGAGGCAGACGATTCAGTAGGCAAGTAAAATTCAGAGCAGAATTAAAGAACACAAAATAATCCTGCACAATGTGGATGATGTGTGCTGAGAAACAAGGGGCTAAGTTTTCAGAGCGGAGGTGGTATTTGAGCCCCGTCTTGGAGAGAACAGATTTTTCAGGGGAGAATGGGGCGGGGGGAGGGTGAGCAGTAGGCTGGGGCTAGTGTAGGCAGCCACAGAGGACTAGACAGTGTGGGGCTGGGGGACCCGGGCCTGGGTGGAGGTGGGCAAGGCCAGGAGCTTGCAGTCTTGGAGAGCAGGGACCAAACAGTAACAAGCGAGGGTGAAAAGGGTAAAGACGATGAGGGAACAAGGGGGCCACCTAGATCCTGCTTGGAGCCGGGCACCAGAGACTTCTGGATGTTCTTTGACGGTCAGTGACCCCACTGTTAGCCTTTCTGTCTCAACTTCTCTCTCCTAAGCAGACCAAGAGCTACAGACCCAATTGCCCACATCACGGCTACTGAGGTCTGGGACTCTGCCCAGGAATCCCCGTGGATTTTGTGGGTACAGGATTTAGATCTTGGTTTGTCCTAGAGTGTGGCCTCACTGCCCACCTCCCCCATTTCAGGACTGGATCCAGCAGAGCCATGCTTCCAGGGCACGCCTGAGGAGGTTCGGCTGGACCCATCGGATGCCATGTTTGTGGATGTGATTCACACGGACTCTGCTCCCATGATCCCTTTCCTAGGTGAGTTCCTCATTGAACCTCTTGGTGACCAGCCATCCCTGATGACAGTAAGTCCAGGAGCCCCCGCATACACATACCGCAGGGGTGGCATTCAAAATGGTTAACTGCAGGAATGTCTCGGGCACGAGCTGTCAAAATGGGTGCCAGCCACGAGTAAACAGCCAGTACATTGCCAGTGGGTTCAGCTTGCCACCCCAGGTCAAACAAAAGATACTTCTGCAGCCTAGAAGGCTATCACTTAGCCTTCAAACCTTGTGTCCTTTCCGATCTGCCACTATCCAGAGTGACAGATGTATTTCCTATTGACGTTTGACCTGTCCTGCAACATGCAAAGGTTGTTTTTTTTTTTTTTCACTTCTTTTGTCAAAGCTTTGGTTGCAGTGTGTTTTGTTAGAGATTAAATATAACCTTTTATCTAATCCTTCACAAGTCCTTGTTCTTTTTTCATTACTTTCCTATGCAACCACTTATGAAACGTGCCAATAGAAGTATGTTTTCAAGGATAACTATATCGCTTATTGAGTACCATATACTGCATTGAACATTTTCTACACATTAGCTCATTAATCATAACAACCTAAAAAGTGAGTATTACTATTTACAATTTCGTTGCTGAGGAAACTGAGGTTCGACACGGTCAGGTAATTGCCCAACCTTACGGAGTCTAGAAGTACAATCAGGCTGTGATCGCAGGTCTGCGTGCTTCAAAAACCAAAACTCCTAGCCATTGGGCTGGGCTCTCAAGATGGCAATATAATGTCATGTGGTCTCAATAGAACAATATAACATAGAAGTCAAAAGTTTTAAATGAATATAGTAATAAAAATGCACCAGTCTTGATATGTATCTGCTGGTACATAGTGGTGCCAGGGCATGTCAGTATTGTTCAGGGTCTCCCCAAGACAGACAGACAGACACACACACACACACACACACACACACACACACACGTGAGCACGCTCACCCAGAGCCTAGTTTCCCTCTCATCTCTCTTCCCATGTGCTCTCCTCCCTTCTTGTCTTACCAAGTGCCCATCTCTGAGCACTTTCTGGAGAGCCACAGACAGGATGGCTACACCCGGGAGAGAATTTTCCAAGAAGGTTCTGGCTGCAGTTGGAAGGAATTGAACACTGTCTGTGTCCACAGCCTAACGTTGGGGCCACTTACCTCCCTGGTCACCTCTGCTTCCAACTTCAGGTTTTGGAATGAGCCAAAAGGTGGGCCATCTGGATTTCTATCCAAATGGAGGAAAGCAAATGCCTGGATGTCACAAAAATGCCCTTTCAACCATCGTTGACATAAATGGACTATGGGAAGGTACGTGAGTGAGGAAAGCAAGACAGCAGCTGTTCCTGGTGGGGAGAAACGGTGCGTGGTCTGGGCCGGGCATTTGCACAACCATGTCATGAGGTCTTTACTCTGATTAGCCCCGTTTTACAGACAAGGAAACTGAGTCAGTAAAGTTATAAAGCTTGCCCAAGACCACCCTGGATTTGAGCCCAATTTCTGGCTGCAAAGCCCGGACCTCCTGCCCCGTCCTGGACCATCTCCCCCTTGTCAGGATGCTGAGACTTGGAGGGACCCGCACGCTGCCTAATACCCAGCTCGGGCTCTGGCCTCCGTGCCTGTTCCTTGAAGAAGCTGGGTGTACGCAAAGGTCTGAAGGGCTTAGGCTTCCTTGCCGTGTGCTGTGGTCAGGTTCTAGGCCCAGAAAAGAGCTAGCAGGAAGACAAAGCAGGGGCGTGCTCTGAGGGTTCGGGGAGCAGGTGCTTGTAGCATGAGGCCCAGGGCCTGGGGGAAGAGCCTTGCGTGGGTTTCCGTTCATCTAAGAGGACAGGCTCAGGACCCTTAACATTAGGTGGCCTAAGGCATCATCTGTGTTAGCTGCCCTTGTTCTGGTCTTTGGCTATTCCTGTCACCCACCCCTGAGACCAGGCTTTACTGGCCTCCTGAGAGTGGAGGCTCTGAGTCTGTGGTCATTTCATTTTAGTATCTGTTTGTCTGAGCCGGGAGTTCCTGGGGCCAGGACGCCAGGGACTGTGTCAGGGGCATTCCCTGACCCACCAGGATGTAGCCGAAAGCAAGCACCCAGCGCTGTCTGTTCTGCTGAGCTCAGTGACCTTCGGCGGCGTTTTTATAATCCTCGACCTGATTGCTGAAGCCACAGCCAGCATCCACTGCCAGTAAACGGTGCTTTAACTCCCTCTCGGCTCTGCACCGGCCAACTCTAGGGACAGCCTCCCGGAGAGTCACAGCAAGGGCTGCCCCCTCCCAGAAGTGACTAAGGGCTGCTCGCTCCCAGAAGTGACCGGCAGGCCACAAATAATAGGAGCCCAGGCTTAATGAAAGAGGCAATGTCGAGTGAATAAGTCCAGGAACACTGGAGCGTGTGTCTATTGTATGGAACCCTGAGTCCCCCAGGCGCAGGGCGGAGGAACAGGTAAGTCTTCTTGTTCCCCTCTGATGGGATCCCAGGGCAACAGTTTGGGGTGAAAGAAGCAATGAAGTCTGAAACAGGTTCTGTTGTCTGGTAATGAGTGTTGTGGGCCACACTGAACCAGTTTCTGCAGAAAGTTTCTGGGCGTGGAGAGCCCAGAGCTCCTGGGGGGCTAACCCCGTCACTGCTTCCCAGACACAAAGGGGCGATGTGCCTTTCTCCAGGAGCCCTCCCAAAGTGACCCCCAGCTATGTCTGGTGTCTCTGTTCATCAAAAGTTTTGGAGAAGTGAAAAAACGATTTTCCAAACAAGAAGACTTTGGTTGAAAGAAAAAGATGATAAATAAAACGCAGTGAGGGGTGCCTGGGTGGCTCCGTCGGTTAAGCATCTGACTCTTGATTTCAGCTCAGGTCATGATCTTAGGGTCATGAGAGTGAGCCCCACGTTGGGCCTGCTTAAAATATTCTCTCTCTCTCTCTCTTTCTCCCTCTACTGCTTGTTCTCTCTCTAATAAATAAAGTAAAATAAAATAAAATAAAATAAAATAGGTAGAAGAGTGGCCAAAGGCCCCATTAATCTTACTGTCCACTGCTTTTACCTTGTGCCTGGAATTGTAAGAAAGAATTTCTCAACCTGGGACCAAAGGCACAAATAAGCTTGCTTCACACGAGAGGCCTGCCCAGGGTGTCCAGAGTTCAAAAATTGCGGCCTGGCCAGCGGGCAGAATGCAACCCACAGCCGTATGTGATTGGTCCTCACAGTGACTATTTAAAATTTTTTTTAATGTTTGTCTATTTTTGAGAGAGACAGAGTGCGAGCAGGGAAGGGGCAGAGAGAGAGGGAGACACAGAATCCGAAGCAGGCTCCAGGCCCTGAGCTGTCAGCCCAGGGCCCGACGCAGGGCTCGAACTCCCCGACTATGAGATCATTACCTGAGCTGAAGTCGGACGCTTAGCCCACTGCTGAGCCACCCAGGCGCCCCCACAGTGACTATCTTAAAACTGGGAATATACTGCTATCATTTAAGCATGGAAAGGTTTCCATGTAAAAGTCAGGATGCTGGCTTCTCATGAAAAATCGGAACAAGTAGTCTGGGCCTTTACCATACAAGTGGCCGGGCTGTGTAGGATCCCTTTAAAGACCGTTGCTATTCTCTCTGTCTCTGTCTCTGTCTCTGTCTCTGTCTCTGTCTCTGCATACACATTTCTCACTGCCCCCTGCATGACCCCCAGCCCTCATCATTTCTTTATGTTCCCTGCCCGGGCCCCCAGAAGATTTAGCAAATGTGCTCATTAGCACCTGTCACTCCCCAACACTTGCTGGCCCTTGAGTAGGACCTTCTTGGCAAATGGACACAGGGGTGAGGAGAGGAAAGCCACTCTGGCCAACCACCATTCCTAAACAAGTCCCCAGATTTCCTACTTGCCCCTAAGTATGGCAAAGTCAGTGATAAAAACTTCACAAAGTCAGGGCGCCCTGACACCCATCTGTGAAATGTGGAAGGAGGGGTTTCTGCTCAGTCGGAACAGTTCAGGCTTCAAAAGTGAAATGTCTCCTGTGGGCTCCCATGGCCTTTGCTTCCTCAGGAACCCGAGACTTTGTGGCGTGCAATCACCTAAGAAGCTATAAGTATTACTCAAGCAGCATCACCAGCCCCGACGGCTTCCTGGGCTACCCATGTGCCTCCTACAATGACTTTCAGGAGGTAGGTCACCCCCGGGGCTGGGGGGAGGACAGGTTTTGTCCCTGTGACTTGGAACAGAGCGGAACTGTAACCTCATGACTAATGGGAGGAGGTTCTGGAATGCTGAACCTCACAGAATCTTCCTCTCCCGGGGACAGGGTGGGCAGGAGGGGACCTGCCTGCTGGGTCTTCCCTAGATCCCAGCTTTTTATTCTGGAAAATTCCCAATCTACACAGAAGTCAAAAGAAGAGTACATGAATACCCGTACACCCATCACCTACATGCACCGATTGTTAACTCTTTCTATGTATGTATACGTATAGTTTTTTTTTTTTTTTCTAAATTATGTAAGAGCAAACTCAAGACATTAGGACTCTGCTCAGAAATACTTCAACATCCATCTCCTGAGAACAAGATCATTCTCCTACAGAACAACATGCAAGAAGTTGTTAAATTGATACACTAATATTTTCTAAAATATGGCCCATATTCAAATTCCAAATATCCAAATCATGTCCTCCAGAGCTGTCTGTTTCTTTCTTTCATTCTCCCCCCTTCCCTGCCTCCCTCACTTTCTTCTCCTCCCTGCCCCTTTCCTTCCCTTCCTTTCTTCCCTTCTTTTTCTTCCATTGCATTTATTTATTTATTTATTTTTGAGTCTCCTTTAATCCAGAAAAGCTCTGCATCTTTCACTGGTCTTTCAAGACATTGACCGTCATGAAGATTCCAGGCTGAGTGTTCGGCAGAATATCCCACAATCTCGACTCGTCTGGTTATCTCTTCGTGATTTCACTGAGCGCTCTCGACTCCTCAGTGTGTCACAACCGGAGGCACTGGCATTTATTTAGTGGCACTTCGTCTCATTATTTGAGGACTGACAGTTTGATTACTTGTTTAAGGTTTAAAAAAAAAAAGTCTGCCAGATTTACCCATCATAGAAGTACCGTGTCCCCAAGTGCTCTGTGAGGTGATATTAATTCTGCAGCAGCAAGCCGGCGTGAAGGCGTGTGCTGCTTCCCTGAATCAGTTAGTATTCTGCGGTTGCAAAAGTTTGAAGTTCCAAAATGCCTTTTTCTCCAAAGTAAATGTAAAAATATATTTACACTCACATGCGTTCCTGTCAAAGTTAATTTTGAAAAATTAACCATCTTGGGTTGAACTAACGTCAGAAGGACTGTGTGAGGATCTATTATGCAGCTCTGGCTGTGCTGGTTCCTGTTAGGGCATGGGTAATAGTATCCACCCCCTCCAGCACTTGTCTTAATGCTTTCCAAAGTGCGGGATCGCTCTGCACACCATGGACGATGGATGTGGCGAGGGCAAAGAACAAGGACCGGTGACACTGTAGCAGAAAACGTTAGTCTGATCTGAACAGAGCACACCACCTCCTCCAGGCCCAACTGATGAGCTACCATGTGGGGAACGTCAAACAGGGATCAGTTACGTAACACGCATTCGAATGAAGATGGTCACAGATCTTCTCTTCCTCTGCTCTTTTGAATAACTTATGTGTCCCATTTACTCCTCCTGGAAGATGTCTGTCAGTTCCCGTCCATATTTTAACATTATTGCTTCATGGATATGACTTGTCTTCCCAACTCTACTCCGGGTTTTCTGGGTACTTCTTTGGGTGCACAGCAGGGCTTCACACAGTTCTGTGCGTGACTCGGAGGATGAATGCATGGATGTATGAGTAGATGGATGCATGCGTGTTGGTGGAGGAGTGGAAGGATGGGCGGATGGATAGGTGAATGGGTGGATAGATGAGAGGATGGAGGGGAAATGAATGGGTAGATGGATGGTTGGATGGGTAGGTGAGAGGATGGATGGGGGATGGGTGTGTGCATGTAGATAAATACAAGGATGGGTTGGAAGATGGATTACTTGCTTTCTAGAAAGAGTGAGTGAGTCAAAGCCCAGCATGAACAAACAAATTATGTTTTTTCACTAGGGTAACTGTTTCCCTTGTCCACCTGAAGGATGCCCCCAAATGGGGCACTATGCTGACCAATTTCAGGGGAAAACCAGAGCTGTGGGACAGACCTTTTTCCTGAACACAGGAGACAGTGGTAACTTTACGCGTAAGTTTCCATTTTACTCTTTTAAAACTCTTGCAAATAATTTGGAAAGGTGGAGCAGCCTAATTAGTCAGGACCCCTGCTAGCAACGGCCAGAAACTCAACTCCAGCCAGCTTAGGTGTAACAGAAGGACAGTAGAATGGCATTGTCTCTCCTCTTGTTTACCCCCATAGCCAATAATTCTGATCAATGGAATGAAGTACAATGATTGGCACAGGCTGGTCATGTGCTCACCCACCCTGGTGGCAAAAAGCATGAATCAATTAACAGAAGATGATCGTGTGGGGCAAAATCACTGTAAGTCAAGAGGTCACGCCTGTGATGATCGGTCATAGGAGTACCCTACACAATCATGCATGCATATGCACACACACATGTATGCACACACACATGCTATGTTTGTGTTGTTATTTTGCCCAGCTTCTCACCAAAAAAAAAGTACAAGATGGTGAAATCGTCAAGATTCATTTGTTATAAGTAATAACACAGGGTGGCTGAATAGCAGTTGCTTTCCAAGGGAGTTATAAATTAAAAAATAATTATACAGCACTTTACAAAACACTTTCCACAGGTAGCATCTCATGTAATCCTCACAAAACTTAGGAAAGATAACAGCTTGGAAGTATCTATAAAGTCTCATGTGCATATTCCTTCAACCCAGTCATTCTCTTTCTCAGGCGTACCCTAGGAAAACGCTTGCATAAGAAGGTGTGCTCAGAGATGTTCACTGCAGCATTGTATTTAATGCTAAAAGTTTAGTGATGAGAAACCTAGATGCCCACCAACTGGTAAACAACCAAGTACTATATTTAACCATGAAAAGCAAAAAGAGGGGCGCCTGAGTAGATCAGTCGGTTGAGCGTCCAACTCTTGATATCCACTCAGGTCATGGTCTCATGGTTCATGAGATGGAACCCCAAGTTGGGTTCTCTGCGCTGACCGCATGGAGCCCGCTTGAGATTCTTCTTTCTTTCTGCTCTTCCCCTGCCCATGCTCTCTCTCTCTCTCTCTCTCTCTCAAAATGAATTAAAAATAAACATTTAAAATAAATAAATAAATAAAAGCAAGGAGAGAGCTCTATGTACCGAAGAGAGAGATCCTCTAAAGCATAGTAAGTGAAAAATGCGAGTGGCAAATGACACGTATCAATACAACAAATGAAATACAACATGAGTCAGCCAGGGTCCCAACAGGAGAGAGAACTCATCGAAGTGGTTCAGATGAAGAGACTTGTTTGAAGGATCCACTCTGAGGGGTGTGGGCGGGGTTAAAGGAACAAACAAGGGGTGCTGAGGCGCCCAGAATCTGGTGGCTGTGGGGTCCTGGAATCGGGCTATCACAGAGACAGGGAGTTACCACCGGACATCTGGTATACAGTAGGAGGCCGCAGGGGAGCATGAGAGATGGTTCCATCCTTTCCTCCTGCTTCCTGATCTCCTGAACAAGTCTCTTATTGGCTGAACTCAATAGAAAGCCAGTAGCAGAGATCCCTGGTGGGGGTGGCCTTCCAGAACACAGAGCAGGACAGAAGAGGGTGGTAAATCTGTCTGAGGTGAAGACGGGTGGAGACAATAGAGAATAACTGTGCATTCTATTTGTGGAAGGGGAAAAAAGCCTAGATATTCTTTTATAAACTTACCCATGTATGTATGAATGCTCAGGGAAAGCTCCAGATTAGGGTTTCTCTACCTCAGCAGTACTGACATTTTGGGCTGGATCATTTGTCGGTGTGGGGGTGGGGGCTGTAATGCATTACAAGATATTTAGCAGATCCTTGGCCGCTAGATGCCATCAGCAGCCCCCTCTCCTGGTGTGACAACTCATAGTGTGTCCAGACATTGCCAAACGTCCCCAGAGGTGCAAAATCACCCCTGATTGAGAACCCCTGGACTTGATTAAGTATAGACATCAACATGGTTATCTCAAGGACAAACTTGAGACGGAGGGCAGGTAGATGGGGTCCTGATGAAGATTTGGGGATTTTTGTTAAATTTTCAAAAAATTAAAATAGTTCATTGCGTGTGAAAATAGTGAATAACGAGAGGAGAGGAGCCGGTGATTTATCCCAATGGTGCAAACATCTCCGTGTCCGGATGGCCTTTCTGTGTAATGATGTGAACTTCGGGCACACACGTGCAGTAAGAGGCTGTCTCTCATCCATCAGGGCGTGTGCCTTGCTGTATTGGCAGGAGATTGTGCTGAACAATATTTTCTTCCCCCTGCATCGCTCACCTCCACCTAGAATCTGAGTTTCTGGGACTCCAACTTCAATGAAAGAAACCACTGTCACCTTCCCCCCTTACCTCGCATCCTGGGGGAGATTCAGAGCTTGGAGCAAGAAGGCTTCCATGGGGTGATTTTTTTCCTAACAAGATGAATTCATTGAACTGATTGTATGTCTTTGGACAGGTTGGAGACATAGGGTGTCGGTCACACTGGCTGGAAAACGGAAAACAAGCGGGTACTTCAGGGTTGCTTTGTATGGAAGTAACGGGAACTCAAAACAATATGAAATCTTCAAGTAAGTTCGACAGTAAAGTGAAGTGGTCCTACTTTTCATAAAAGACTATTCCTAAGATATCGGGTATAAACTTTGTAAATCTGGCCATCTATTATACAGAACCAGTGAATCCTAGAGTGTCGTTGCTGCGGGAAAATATTAGCACCTAATCCAATCATCCCATTTTACAGATGAGAAAAGTGAGGCCCAGAGAGAGGGAATTGACTCTTTAAAAGGAGATATGTACTAACTGCTTTTGCAATGTCAGTCATTGCTTTCTGACTTAGGTTTAATGGTTATCAAATTCTTCAAAGGCCCGTTTATGTGGCGACTCCTCCCAACACATACCCTCTCCACCCCCCACACATACATACATATCAAGCTTCTTGTTGCTCTGGTAACCTCAGCACCTAGCTTCTGCTGGGCATAGGAGGTGCTTGGCAACTAGGTGTTATATGAATGCGTAACTGTGCTACAAAACCACGTTCTGGTTTTTGTACTAACTTTTACATAACGCTTTTCATGTGAAGTGAAAGTTCTTCGACAACTTTCTCTGCTCCATATGAAATCCTAACAGAAGACCTCTGTGGAACCACGTACATCTTTAAACATATGACATTGGTTGAGGCGCCTGGGTGGCGCAGTCGGTTAAGCGTCCGACTTCAGCCAGGTCACGATCTCGCGGTCCGTGAGTTCGAGCCCCGCATCGGGCTCTGGGCTGATGGCTCAGAGCCTGGAGCCTGTTTCCGATTCTGTGTCTCCCTCTCTCTCTGCTCCTCCCCCGTTCATGCTCTGTCTCTCTCTGTCCCAAAAATAAATAAACGTTGAAAAAAAAAAAATTTAAACATATGACATTGGATTAGTTAGTCCTGTAGTATAATCATAGGGTAAATATGCTTCCCCAAATGCTTGATTTCCCCTAAGGACAAATTAAGACAGTACAAATCTCTGGTCCTGTATTTTCTGAAGATGTGTTCGTCACAAATACAGTTGTGTTTTAGCAGCCGCTGGATGTACACGAAGTCATTCAAGGTATTTGCAGAAAACCAACAACAGCAGCCATCGTTTGGAGAAATGATAGATTGCCATCATCCTATGGATTCGTATATCCAGCTGATGCAACATTTTATGTCTGTGCTTTCAGAGGATCCCTCCAACCACATGCAAGTCATATGCGTGACATTGACGTGGACATCAATGTTGGAAAAATCCAGAAGGTTAAGTTCCTCTGGAACAACCATGTGATCAATCTGATCCGGCCCAAGCTGGGGGCTTCGCAAATCACGGTGCAAAGCGGTGAAAATGGGACTGAGTGCGTATCTCTTATTCCACATACGTTGTATTATCTATATTTACTTGTCAATCTATCCATCCGTCCATCCAGTGACCCACCTACCCATCTAAATAACCATCTACCTATCTGTTCATCCCTTTCTGTCCATCTGCTTAACCATTCACCCATCCATGTATCCAACGGCCATGTATCCAGTCATCTGCTTCTTTATCCTTCTGACCAGCCATCCAGCCATCCATCCATTATCTACCCAATTATTCATCTCAACTCCCCCATCTATCCATCTGATTCGCTTTGAAAAATCAAATATCATTTTCCTCAGGCCAAATTCAACTTGGCAGGAGCAAGGCATCAGTTAGTTATAAGGCATAGATTTGAGAAACAGGCCAATATGAAACTGTTTTATCTCAAACAATGAGAAAAACGCCTGGGCAGAACTTGTAAGAAATCACTAAGTTAATTCCAGTTGGGGTGCTGTTCACAACGTGAATTGGTTTGCTTGGAGACTGTGTCATGGAAAGGATAGGGAGTGGGTTAGGATCACAGTAGCAATCTCTTCTTATTCAAGGGAACAGAATCTTATTTGGTAGGGGGTGCTGGGAGAGGACCTAACGGTGTTTAAAATATCGAAAGGGGCGCCTGAGTAGCTCAGGCGATGTAGCGATGTACTCTTGATTTCAGCTCGGGTCATGATCTCACAATCGATCCATGCATTGGGCTCCACACGGACAGTCCACACTGAGCCTAATTTAGATTCTCTCTCTCCTGCTCTCTCTGCCCCTCCCCCACTCATGCTCACTCTCAAAATAAATAAACTTAAAAATATTTAAAAAAATTTTTTATGTTTATTTATTTTTGAGAGAGAGAGAGAGAGAGAGCACAAGACAGACAGAGAATCTGAACAGGCACCAGGCTCTGAGCTGTCAGCACAGAGCCCGACACGGGGCTCAAACTCACAAACCGTGAGATCATGACTCGAGCCAAAGTCAGATGCTCTACCGACTGAGCCACCCAGGCGCCCCTAAAAAACATTTAAATACAGAATGAAAGAAAGCCATCTTCAAAGAAGAGCATCATAAAATAGTAGGATGTTAGAGTCTGAAGGAAGCTTAGATACCACCTCTCGACTGCTCTCATTTTGAGATGAGGAGAGTAAGATACAGAGATTCACAGAACTCGTTTGAGACACCTCAAGGGCCAGAGGACCCAGGAAGTGCCCTGCATCTCATGGCTGGGTGGCTGCCCCAACCTGACCAGGCTTCACCGCTCAGGAGTGACAATCCTTCACGATCATTTTTTTTAATATCTTTATTGAGATATCATTCCCATACTGTACAATTCACCCTTGAGAAGTATATAATTTAATGACTTTTAAAAAAAATTTTTTTGATGTTTATTTATTTTTGAGACAGAGAGAGAGCATGAGCAAGGAAGGGGCAGAGAGAGAGGGAGACACAGAATGTGAAGCAGGCTTCAGGCTCTGAGCTGTCAGCACAGAGCCAGACGCAGGGCTTGAACTCACCAACTGTGAGATCATGACCTGAGCCAAAGTCGGACGCTTAACCGATGGAGCCACCCAGGCGCCCCTTTAATGACTTTTTTGACATATTCACAGAGTTGTACAATCATCATGTGATCAATTTTAGAATATTTCATTACCCCAAAAGGAAACCCCATACCCATTAGCCGTCACCCACTAATCTCCCTGTCCCTTTGCCTAGCCCTAGGCAGCCACCAGTCTCCTTTCTATCTCTATTGATTTTCCTGCTCTGGACATTTCGTAGAAATGGAATCATATAATACGTAGTCCTTTGTGACTGGCTTCTTTCACTCAGCATCATGTTTTCAAGACCCATCTATGTTGTCACATGTGTCTGTACTTCATTCCTTTTTATTTCTAAATAATATTATATCACCACATTTTGTTTATCCATTAATCAGTTGATGGACATTTGGGTTATTTCCACCTTGGGGCTATTATGAATAATGCTGCTTGTATACAAGTTTTCATGTGGACACATGCTTTCATTTCTCTTGGGTATATAGGAGCGGAATTGCTAGGTCATGTGATAACTTTAGGTTTAACTTTTAGAGAAACTGCCAGACCCTTTTTCTGGAGAGGCTGCCACATTTTATATTCCCAGAAGCCGCATATGAAGAACGTCCATGATCTTGACTCTGCAGGGAAAGTCTTCTCTGGGCAGGCTAGGGTGCCCCTGGGAGTGCATTGCCAGGCCCATCAGAGACTCTCTTGGTTTCAACAAAAAAAGAAAAAAAAAAAAATCCTGGGTCTGACGCAGCTGATTCACTCTCAGCTCATTAAGAAGCCAGAGGGGTGGAGGATGTTCTCTGAGTGGTTTTGCTTAGAAAGAATCCCCTGAACTCACCTTGGTAGAGCAGGCCCTTCCAGTCAAGGGATCTGAATTTCAGGGGGCTGGCTAGCTGCTGTTTACTCATCTGGGGTCACGTTTCCACCAGCAAATGATCCTCATGCTGAAAATGTTTTCCTCCGCAGGTATAATTTTTGTAGCAACGACACAGTGTCAGAAGACGTTTTACAGTCTCTTTACGCTTGTTAAAAACGTGGTACTCTCTTATATCTTTGCAGAAATAAATTCTTTAACGCCCTCGGTTTGGTGTTGAGGTGTTCATTTGACACCCGCCGTATTCCGGGGTCATATTTCGGAAATGATTTGTGGGACGGGAGGGAATGCCTGAAAAGTCCCCCCGGGCCCCCCTCTGCCACCATCTCTGTCTTTCAGGGCACTTTGTGTGGCCTGTTCTAATGTATTTCCTTTGCTTCGACAATGAATTTCTGTCCCATTTGGTAAGGTCATCATTGTTCCCACGTGGTGCCCACCCAGCTTTTAACATCCCGGGGTAGGAAGCAGACCCCAGGCAGGAGCGGCCTATAGCAGGAGTAACTCAGGGCAATTATTATCTAGATTAAAGCCTGGTGGGAAAGGGGCTTAAAATAAATTAATACGTGCACATGGTACAAAATGCAAAAGATCTAGAAGAGTATTCTTACACAAGCTATGTCTCTGTCCACCCTCACCCTCCAAGTCTCTGGTTCCCCTTCCCAGAGACAAGCACAGTCTTTTTCCAGAAATATTCTACATGTACCCACGTGTGCCTCCCCTCACATAGGCAGCCCCAGCCCCACCCCCACCCTTTGTGTTTCAAACAACTGGTTGGATACAATAGACACCATTCTAACTTGGCTTTTTGCATTATCAATAAATTAGATATTATTCTCTAATGATGCAGAAAGAACCTCTTCATTCTTATAGCTTCCTAGATTCCACTGAGGGGTGCGTGTGGTGTGATTGTCTCTGCTAATGGACATAGGAGTGTTTTCCAAAAATTTCCCAGGATGGATATTCATGCAATCACTATCCTCTGTGGTTGCTTTACATTACAAAAATCTGTCCAGCAAATATTTAGGATGGATTTCTTTTGGTCAGGATTGCCAAATTGCCCAATGTTAGCAAATGTACCAGCTCACAGTCCGGTCAACACCAAGGTCGGCTGAACCATATGAAATTGCCACCCTTCTGGGCCAAGAAGGTCAAATATTGGTCATTTCATTCGGTTCCTTCTAACGGGAGGGCACTTCACACCCTTACCAACATGGTGAATCGTCCAACCTTTTCTGAATTTGGTAGGTTGAAGTGCTTTTCCTTAAATTGCAATTGGTGTTTGTTTTATTATGACCCAGGGTGAACATCTTGTTCCTGTTGAATGGCCCTTTTCGTCTCTTTCTCTGTAAACTGTCCAAGGTGTTTGCCAATTCTAGGCATCTTTTTCATAACATTTTTACTTTTAATTTTTTTAATGTTTATTTATTTTTGAGAGAGAAAGAGAGAGAGAGCGTGCGCGCAAGTCGGGGAGGGGCAGAGAGAGGAAGACACAGAATCTGAAGCAGGCTCCAGGCTCTGAGCTGTCAGCCCAGACAGAGCCTGATGCGGGGCTTGAACTCATGGACCACAAGATCTTGACCTGAGCCGAAGGCAGACGCTTAACTGACTGAGCCACCCAGGCGACCCCATATCATTTTTACTTTAAAGAGCACTTTAAAATGAAGAAAATTGGAATATCCTGTGAAATGCAAATATTTCCCCCCAAGTTATCCTTCTCCCTGGGAGGAAAGGGTAAGTCAGTTGAAGGGCCTGGGCGTCTCTTCACAGGGCTGGCACCCAGCCAGGCGGGACGCAGCTCCTACACGGAAGGTTCTGCAGGTGTCGTAATCCAAGGGGCTGCCCATTGAGCAGGCAGAGCCTGTGCCTAGATCTTGGGGGACTCAATGCCACCCCAGGCACAGCAGTGGGGGCCTTTGTGGACTGCAGCCCTTCCAGCCTGGCCTTCTGCCCACACACGGCCTCCCACACCCCCCGGCCAGCCTGCCCACTTGTTCCTGGAACCCTGGTGAGTGGAAGGCCGGTGACACATAGTGGATGTTACTTTTGAGGCATAGGATGCGGTGGTATGGGGTGCACCAGCTGGGCCAGAGTTGGGGTATTTCCTGTTCAATTCTTAGAATCCAGAAACAGCTTCATTTAGCAATTCTGGGAAGGGCGTCGTGACAGAGCATTTCAGGTGATTCATCCCGAGATTCCGAGAACAAGAGCCTAGGGGCTCCCGCACCCCTTCACGGGGATGCCTGGGATTTGTAGCAGAGCAGAAGTGCTTGAGCTCAACACCCTGGGGTTTTTCTTTTATTAGCCTTGTTCTCTTTGTATTTTCTATATTATTTTCTTGAAACCCAATAGAGCATTTAAAATCTGGGCCTGGTGCAGTGAAATCGGTCCATATATGAGACCTACGAGACTCCCCAGATCTCAGTAAAGCTATAAATGATAGAACAGAGGTTCTCAGCCCTGGCCACACATCAGAATCAACTGGGTAGCTTTATTTATTTTTTTAAGTTAATTTATTTTGAGGGAGAGAGAGAGAGAGAGAGAGAGAACATGTGCATGCACGGGGGAGAGGCAAAGAGGGAAGGAGAGAGAATCTCAAGCAGGCTCCGTTCTGTCAGCCCAAGCCCGACATGGGGGTCTCGATCCCATGAACCATGCATGACCTGAGCTGAAATCAAGAGCCTGACGTCCAATCGACTGAGCCGCTCAGGTGCCTCTAAACTGGGTAGCTTTAAAAGAAAATCCCATGTCCCAACCACACCCTGGCCCAGTCAGAATTTCTGGGTTGGAGCCCAGCACCGGTGTTAAAGTTCCCTGCCAGGGTTGAGAACTACGTATGTTTCCTTCTAAGAGTTTGTTAGGACATTTGCTAATCTTTTACCTCTTCTCACCCTGTGAGATTTGGTTCTCCAGGAGGGCGGAGCTGGCTTTGAATCTCAGCATCCTTTCTGCCTGAACTACCTGGGCTGGTTACGTCACATCTCCAACCTCAACGCCTTCCCGGGAATGACAGTAATCCTCCCGCACACGGTGGCTCTGACAAGAAAAAAGCAGGGCACCTAGGTGGCTCAGTCCAGTGTCCAACTTCGGCTCAGGTCATGATCTCACAGTTTTATGAGATCCCCGTGTTGGGTTCTGTGCACTCACCATGGGGAGCTGCTTAGGACTCTCTCTTTCTTTCTCTTTCTCTCTCTCTCTCTCTCTCTCTCTCACTCTCTCTCTCTCTCTGCCCCTCCCCTGCTCGCATTCTCTTTGTCTCCCTCAAATCAATAATTTTTTAAAACGTTAAAAAAAATATATAAAAGATGCAAAGGACTTCGTGCAGTACCTGACACATGATAAACAGCCAATAAATGAAGCAGGAAAAGCAGGCAGGCCCGAGTTATTCTTTAAGAGTCACAGAGACACCATGACCAAGATTAAAGACAAGTGTAGCCTCAGGGAAAGTATTTGAAGTGGACACAACAGGGAATTAGTATCCAGCATACGTAATGGAAAGCACAGTCCGATAGAAAAGTGGACAAAGGGACGTGAGCAGACAATGCACAAAGAGGGGTCTGAATAATAAATGTTTGAGAGTTACCTTCGCCGGAAAGGAGTGGAATATAAATGAAATTAACAACATGACATTTACAACCATCAGAATGTCCAAAATACAACGTTAGCAACAAAAAGTAATGAAGGGTCCATATATGTCCACATGGATAGATCCCCCAAATGTCCTCTTGAAGACAAAAACAAGGGTTAGTAAGATACCATTTAGATACAGAAATTACCATTTACATACATTTTTTTTAATTTAAATTTTTTTAATTTATTTTTGAGAGAGGGAGAAACAGAGCACAATCGGGGGAGGGGCAGAGAGAGACACAGAATCTGAAGGAGGCTCCAGGATCTGAGCTGTCAGCACACAGCCTGACGTGGGGCTTGAATCCACAAACCGTGAGATCACGACCTGAGACTAAGTCAGACCTGAGCTTAACCGACTGAGCCACCCAGGCCTCCCTTATGTACATTTTTATTCACAAAACACTGCGGCCCACTGTACATGTGGTACAAAATATCAAAACATGAACAAATTAGAATCCTTCCTTATCAGTAATGTCATTTATCTTTCGTTACAATAGGACATCAATCTTTCATTACAATAGGACATCAAAAAGTTCGTCTTTGCTAATTCCACATGGTGGTTATAGTGGTGTGTTTGTCCATGCTATTTTTTTTTTTTTGTAGTTTTCATTTTGGATCCAATTTTAAAAGAAAAAAAATACAAAATTGGAGGTTTACAATATTTTGGAGTTCAGAACATGTGGCTGGTAGGAGGGGCTGCTGGTGAATGGTGACTGAGTAGTTTCTGTGACCCCAGTCCCTCGTCTGTATTTGTGTTCAGATCCTGGTTCATCTGTCACTATCCCCAAGACACACAACAAGAGGCTCCCTCCTCTTTATGTTGGGAGCCTGCACCTGTCACATCAAAACCCTCCATCTTCAGGCTCTGACAGTCTTGCCACTTGTCCCCAGTGTCATGCTGTCATGCTTACGCCATATAGCACTACAGATGAGGACAAAACCCAGGACCTGGGCAGACAGAGCCAGCAGACCACGGTTGTAAAGACAGCTTTATTTCTTAGCATTTACCTGCCCAGGCACAAACCACGTAATTCCTGCAAAGATCTCACTGAATCAGGATTTAATGGTAACAGAGGGGCACCTGGGCAGTTAGTCGGTTAAGCGTCTGACTTCAGCTCAGGTCATGATCTCGTGGTCCGTGAGTTCGAGCCCCGCGTCAGGCTCTGTGCTGACAGCTCGGAGCCTGGAGCTGCTTCAGATTCTGTGTCTCCCTCTCTCTCTCTGCCACTCCCCCGCTCTCACTCTGTCTCTCTCTCTCAAAAATAAATAATAAACATTAAAAAAAAAATGGTAACCAAGGTGTGATACAAAGCCTTCCGTTAAGAACCAGGTGTCTTCATCTTGTCTCCTCAGCTTCCATAGGGGAAAAATAATGAGCACTTTACAAAGCTGTTTCGTAAAATGTTATGTTAAATGAACAACAAATTACTTTTTCTTTTACTAGCTTTTAATGCTAATAGTGCCATTTATTCCTGACCTTCAGAAATACGAGATATTTTAAATGACAACATAAAAAGAGTTCTTGTTTGAAAACGCAAGCTGCTTTAGACTGCATATTATTACTTATGAGTACAGCAGGTGCCAGCATCATGCATTTCAGCATCCCATTTATATCCAACTGGTATGTATTTCAGCTGACATTTATTGTTCTTTGGCTTATGTGTCAAATTTCTTAATGATGACTCTGACAAAAGCATAGAGCTCAGTATATATAAATTACATTCGCTACCATATAATCAGCCTTATCTATTAGGACGCTATTTGTGACAAATCATGTTCAAAATAAAAATTGATTTTTCTGTTATTTTAATATTGCGCCGCTCACAGCAAGCCTTTGATTGAATCTTAAACACTTTAAGGTTCTATTTTTGTTTCAGGCAGATCAGAAATGGGGTCTGAACTATTTACAGAGCTAAAACAATTTGTGAAACCACCAAATCAAATTTCAAAAAACATCTTTATTTTCCAGCCACAGGAGTAAATTTGGTGAAGCTATCATTACAGGGCACACAAGTTAGCGACGAAAACCTCACACGCACGTTTAATTTCTGTGCATCTATTTTCATCTAAATTAGATTTTAACTGTAATGCGGGGTATGAAAAGCCTCTGGCAGGCCTTTGTCTCTGTCTTTTGACCAGTCGCAGGCTTTCTTCCAGCTGATCTGAGCTCCACATCACCCTGTCCTGCTCCCTTTTGGAGGTGGGTTTGGACTATGTTCCGTGTTCTGGATGCATGGAGGTTCTGTTTCCCAAAGGGGTCTCTCTTAAGAGGGCACCTGCTTCAGTGCCTGGGTGGCTCAGTCAGGTAAGCATCCGACCGTTGATTTCGGCTCAGGTCATGATCTCAAGGTTGTGAGATCAAGCCCCTCGCTGAGCCTGGAGCCTGCTTAAGATTCTCTCCGCCCTTCCCTTGCTCTCTCTCTCTCTCTCTCTCTCGCGCGCGCGCGCGCTCTCAAAAAAAATAAATAAATAAAAGAGGGCACCTGCATGACCCAAATTACTTACAAAACACATCACTTATGATTAGATCCTGGCTAGCATCATAGCATCACACCCTTGGGTTAAAGTGTTGTTGAGGGCAGGGGTCGGCAAATGAGGGTCTGCGGGCCGCCTGTGTATGTATGGCCCTCCAGCTAAGAATAGTTTTCACGTTTTTAAATAATTTTTCACAAAACTCAAAAGAAGAATACTATTTCGTGATACATGAAAATGATATGAAATTAAAATTTCAGTGTCTATAAATAAAGTTTTATGGGAACACAGCCACACTTGTTCATTTACATATTATCTAAAGCTGCTTTCCTGCTAAAACTGCAGAATTGAGTATTTGCAACAGGGACCAGATGGCCCATGAAGCATTAAAAAAAAAAAAAAAAAAAAAGACTATCTGGCCTTTAGAGAGAAAGTTTTCAAACCTTGCTTTAGAAGGAAAGGCCTCAGTGATTTATGTCTTATTAAAAGAGGCACCTTCAGGGCAGGGAGCTGAGGTAGCACTCAAATAAAATGCCACGTTCGTGACAATAAGTTTCACAGAAAGCTTTATAGACACATTGGCTAAAATGTCCTCAAAGTGTTCATAAGTAGAAAACATGAGGAGAAAAGACAACTAAGGGAAATAAAACCTCAACTTTCACAAAGCTGCACATGTGATTAATGTGTATGCCAATTATAAAATGAGTCAAAAATGCCATTTAGACAAATGGGTTGAAAAATAAGCGATCGCTAAAATTGTGTTGAGCTTAAGCCAACGGAAGCGGCTTTAGGTAAAATGGCATTGAGCCGGAGGTCTGTTAGCAGCTGCTGGCCCCCAAACCCTGAAGCGGGGGTCTGGGACTGTGGGAGGCGGGGTGGGGGGTGCCTCAGCAGCCTGATGGAGAGGCCTGGCCACAGTTGCCCTTGGCGTGACCTTCGGGAGAACACATACCAGAAATGAGGCCTAAAAGACCTTGAGGCTGGCTGTTCAGGTCCTTCGGGCCGTGGAATGCCTGGTGGCCCTTCCTGACAGTACCCCAGGCTGATCGGGAAAGGTAGGGGTACATGTTCCCCCTCAGCCTTTGGAGAATCCAAACAAATCTGGTTTGAATCCAAATATGAACGTGGATTGTTGTTGGGGACACATTAGCCTCCTTTGTGGGGCCTACTTTTGGAAGACTGATGGAGGCTGGTAGACCCCACTCTCCCCACCAAGTCCTCCCCCTCAGCTGAAAAACAGAGGCTTTCGAGGAGGGGGCAGTTGGGGACCCTCCCTGCTGGGTCGTCTCACCTGATGATGGCTCACGCTTGTGGAGCACTGGTTCTGGGTTGAGCACCAGGGGAAACTTCAGGGAATTTGTTGGGGAAGAGGCCAGGGGGCGGTGGGGTGGGGGGTAATAAGCTTGAGGAACTCAGGGGCCTTTTGGGAAATGAGCCAAGACCCCGGCTCTTGAAACTCTTGGGGTGGGAGAGGGGCTGATGAGCAAGGCCCAGGAGCAGGGCAGGGAGATCAGGGCCTCCAGTCTCTGGCCTTAAATAAACCTTTTAACTTCCGCCTTTTTGTTTTTCCTATTTTTTTTTTTGGAAAGTTTATTTATTTATTTTGAGAGAGAGAAAGAGTGGGGGAGGGGTGCAGAGAGAGAGAGAGGGTGTTAGAGAGAGAGAGAATCCCAAGCAGGCTCTGCACTGTCAGCTCAGAGCCTGAGGCGGGGCCCGATCTCACGAACCGTGAGATGAGGACCTGCGCTGAAATCGTCAGGCACTTAACGGACTGAGCCACCCAGGGGCCCTGATTTGTCGCTTTTCTTTTCTAGAGCCTCCAGCTTGGTCAAGGTTAGCCCGTGAGTCTTGTGCCTGCAAAACGCCCTGCCATGCCCTTTGTGTGCCTGATTCCATTTCATCCTCTCAACCTCATGAAGAAGGAAGCATCACTTTATAACAGAACACTGAGGCTGGGAGTGGTCGAGTTTCTCCCTCCAGATCACCCAGTAGTCACATGGCACAAACCCGCGTGAAGTCCCCCACCCCCCCCAACCCCCTCCCAGAGCCCGGCTCTCAACATCCTGAGCCCCATTATACTGGCTCTATCACATTCTTAAACTTCCGTGTTTCTCGTTTATCCTCTCATTTCTTTCTGGATCGATTCGATGTTGAAACCACGGCTCATTTAGCAGTGGTTCACGTTACTGTGACAGTGGCCACGGAGGACATGCCAATGTGACGTGAAGGTTAGGTGGGCAGACTCTGGCCTCAGACGGCCTGGGTTCAAGTTCTGGCTCTGCCGTTTACTGTCTATGTGCTTCTGAGCAAATTGCCTCAGTTTATTCATCTGCAAGAGCAAAAGGGTTATAATAATATTCCTTAAATAAGCTATTCCCGGCAAATGACTTAGGCCAGAGCCTGACATAGGTAAGGACATTAGCAGCCGCTTCTGTTTTTATTATTGGCCAATCATGCGTGTCCTGCCTCCCTCCTGGGGTAGAGTCCCTGGAAGAAATGTACAGCAGGGAAGAGGGCATTTTATTAGTGGCCAGGAGCCCGGGTTCTGAACCGTTTTCTGTTAATAATTCTCTGGGTGGGCTCAAAGACAGAACACCCCCATCCCCAACCTACATCCGCAATGTTCCCGGGTCCCTTTACCTTAATGGTAATTAACAATAACAATATTTACCAAGCACGTGTGGACCAGATGTACCTGCCTAATCTCTTCATCTTCATAACCAATCGCGCTACTGACTGGCCTGTTTTGTTGTCTTCATTTTACACAGTAGGAATTTGAGGCTCAGAGAGGTTAAGGAAAGTGTTCAGAGTCACACAGCCAGGAAAAAAAACACAGACTTGAGATCTACCTCCTGGCCACAGGCCTCGTGGCTGGGCTGGAGCAAAGTTAAAGCTGTGACCGAGATCCTGTTTGGGGCCAGCCTGTCACTACTCTGTGGAATGGGGGAGTGAGGTCAAGAAACCTGGCCATCTCCTCCCGGTATCTGGCCTCTGGGGGGGTTCTCACACAGGAAGATAAAGAAGTGACCACAAAGGAGCACTTTAATGCTAGAGAAGCCAAACTATCCCACAAAAGGCCCACCCATTGTTAAAAGCAACCATGCAAACCCTCACCCTCAGTTTCTTCAGTGTCTCCAGACCCACGGAAATTTGTCTTATCAGGTAATGGAATTGTTTTTAGTGGCAAGAATGAGCTCATTACGGATGCAGCTTGTGCTAATAATGATAATTTGCAGCGCGGTAAAATCACCTCCCTACCTCCCCCGACAGATGACGCTCCAGAAATTATAGGCTAGAGAGAAACAGCAAGGACAAAGATTAAGGAAAAGAATTGCAGTGTGGAACTGCTTCTACAAAAGGAGTTACAGATTTGCACATTGAACTTGGTGATCTGAATCACGAAGTTGGAGAAGAATTAGATACTATGAAACAATTCTTGACTGCCTTTATTCCATTCCGTTACCTCTGTCACTGGGTGGTTGTTTTTTGCTTTTGTTTCACACTTGAAGCCAATTTTTAAAGGTGGTACCAAATGGATTAGTCAGTGACTTAAATACTGATGTGCTATATGATACCGCAGATAAGATCAAGATTAGGGCTCCTTGCAAGGAATCATTTCAATCCTGGCACCCCTTAATTTCAAGGGCAAAGAGCTAAATAACTTTGAGTCCAGAGCAATCATCTGCAAATTCTGTGGGTTTGGAAGAGGTGACCAGAAAGACACCTCTTTGGCGTCGCTCTCTTCTGAGTGCCGCAGAGGCGTGGCAGGCTGGACCACCTGCCCCAGGTAGGTGACGGATCTATCTCCTGCTTTCCTTTCTGGATAGTGGGGTCCCAGGGTTTTAAGAAAGTTGGAAAAAATCTTATCTATAGTCTCTTCCAGCCCTTTGAACAAGATGCCAGCTACCTTCTACTGAGAGATGGCTTTTTGCCTCTAAACATATGATCTCGGGGCGCCTGGGTGGCGCAGTCGGTTAAGCGTCCGACTTCAGCTCAGGTCACGATCTCGCGGTCCGTGAGTTCGAGCCCCGCGTCGGGCTCTGGGCTGATGGCTCAGAGCCTGGAGCCTGTTTCCGATTCTGTGTCTCCCTCTCTCTCTGCCCCTCCCCCGTTCATGCTCTGTCTCTCTCTGTCCCAAAAATAAATAAACGTTGAAAAAAAATTTTTTTAAACATACGATCTCAAGAAGATGAAAACAGCCGAGATCTTTAAAAATAACATTTTTTCCTGATTATGAAAACAATACCTGTTGGCTGTGAAAAATTGGAAAGCACACACACAAGACAATAAAAATAACTAGTGATATATCATCATTCAAATAACCATTTGGTAGCACCACGGGTTAGCATTCTCTCCCCTCCCACAACTGTTTTTAAAATAAAAAACAAGATCATCGTGTGTGTGTGTGTGTGTGTGCGCGCGCGTGGGCTCGCTGTTATTACACATTTTATGTCCTGTTTTTCATGTCCTGTATTATAAATATTTGTCCATAGCAGTACTCTTCTCTCACATTATTTTTTAACAAAGGGATATATTGTAATCCCAAGCCTTACGGGGTTTGGGTTGTTGTTTTGTTTTGTATGATAATCACCCCGTACGCACATCCTCAGTTGTTTCCCTGAACAAGGAAACATTTCGGTGCCAGGGCCCCTCTGGCTGTCTGGTAAAAGCTGTGAGCGTCTTCTCACAACGCTTTAGATGCAGCAGGTCAAATACGTGAGATTATGTGAAATATGGTCAAAATATTAAATAGGACAAATTTGTGAGCTCACCGTGTGTTTCTTCATATATAGATTGAATAACAATATACTAGAGGGTAGAGAAAGTAGCTTGAACAACTACATAATTATAAAGTGGTGATCTGCACTGACATTATTTTAAGCTGTTTGCAACAAACGTCAGATGCTAGCAACAGATCTGTGGTTTCCATTAGGACGAGGTGACGGTGATAGGTACGGCTATGGTTTGTTGCATAAGAGAAGGGAATACTGAGTCCCACTAGGAGGCTCATAAAAACAAATAGGTAATTTTTTTCTCATCAAAGCTCTTTCGACTCATCAGAGGTAAAGATCTGACACCTGATTTCTGCCCAGGGAACCCTGGTGAAAATTCCCACCCTGGGCAAAACCCCCAACGGTACAGTACTGTGTCCTTTGGCTCCGCCCATTTCTGAGCCTTTTGATGCCTGCAGTGGTCTCACTGCACCAGGAGCTGCATTTGAGGCCTTCTGAGTGCCAGCGGATGCCGAGCGAGGTCAGAGAGAGTGCCTGTTAGTGGCAGAAGGAGGCAAGCCCGTGCTGTGGGTTGAACTGTGTCCCCGCAAAACGATATATCAAGGTCCTAACCCCCAGCACGCAAGACTATGACTTATTTGGAAATAGGCTCTTTGCAGGTGTCCTTCAAGAAGACTGCCATGCGAAGACAGAAAGACACAGAGGGATGCTGCGGGACGATAAAGACAGACATTATAGTTACGTACCAAGGAAGCCCAAAGATTGCCAGCAAACCACCACCAGGAGCTGGAAAGAAGCAAGGAAGGGTTCACCCTTAAGGTTGCAGAGGTAGTGTGGTCTTATTCACTCCTTGAACTTGGATTTCTAGCTTCCAGAACTGCGAGGCAATAAACTTCCGTCATCTTTTGGTGCCTCTCTGAGGCAGTGTCACAGAAGCCCGATGAAATGAATACACCTCGTGCCTGCCACCGGGTCGCCTGGGGACTGGGATTCTGAGACAGCAGGGTTGGCTGGGCATGGCATCTGTGCCACTGGTGGGAACTGCCATGTCAGGACCCAAGATGGCTGATGGGGACTGATGGTGAGAGGCTGGGCTAGGGTTTCAGGAAGAGTCTGATCCAGGTGCACACGGTCACCTCAAGGTAAGGATGAGATGGGCCTCTCCCTAGCTCGTCTGAATGTCAACGTAACCTGCAACCCCCCTCGCCATAGAAACCTTCAGCATGCTGAGAAGCATCTTCTTTATTCCCACACAATGAAAGGCCTTTATCATTAAAGACTTGCTATTGCCAAACAGGGTGCAGGTGGCAGTCGAAAGGATTCTTAGATTTTGAAAGTTCCGTAGTGCCTGTTGGGTGTGGGTCGGGGCCTGGTTCTCATGTAAGAATGGTGAGCTTTGGAGTCCCCCCTTGAAGTTCACCTCTCCTTGAGAGGCCGTCTGCATCAGCCTTCTGCATACTTTGCTGAGGACAGAGGCTCTAGATAAATCTTCCCATTGCAGGACATGGTTGATCTCTGGGCACAGCCACACGTCACTGGAGGCCTGGGGTCCTCTGTCAGGGGTCTTCCGTGGGCAGGACAGCTACCACCTGGAAGAGAGACCGTCCCCACCAGGTGCAGGCAGATGGCCCAGCTAAGCAGGGAGGCTCCGCAAACATTTCATCCCCTTTTAAAAGGAGTAGGAAGGCAAGAAGGACTCCCCCCCTTACCTGGGATAGAAAACTCCGGATATTTTGGCCGTAGCCCTTGGTGCTGCAAAACCTTTGGAGAAGGAGCAGAAGGAGGCTGTGTGGACCCGACTCCATATATTCTGAAGAACAGAAGTCATAGACTTACTCATTTTTTTTTTTTTAATAATAGAAAAAATACCATCTCTGCACGTCCTGCATGAGCACAGCGTGTTTCTTTCTAGTCCTTACGATTCATCCTAAAATGAAAGGATTATCGTATCTCCATTTTGCAGAAGGGAAAACTGAGGCCAAAGAGCTGCCCTATGCGGTGCCACACCATGTCCCTCCCCCGGTGCCCTTGGGCCGTAGGTTGCTGCCAGGACACGTGGCCCTGTTGGTTTTTCCTCCCGGCCTCTGCCCTGCAAACCAGCCAGGACCGCAAGCAGGGCTTCTGGCAAATGGCGGGTGGGGTGGGGAGTGGAGGGGAGCGGCCCACCTTGAAGGCCCCCGTTACAAACGAGGCCCCTTCTGTAAAACAAACCAAAGGCCCCCTAGAGCTGGGATGGGGCATCCGGGAACGCCCCAGACCGACAACTGCTCTCGCCCCGGCTCCTGTCACCCGCAGCCACGCCCCAAGCCAGACTTACTCCTCATATGGCTTCAGGGGTGCCTTCCTGGCCTGCTCCACGAGGTCCAGGAAGTCTCTGTAGCAGTTTCTGGCCATCACAGTGTACCTCGTGGCACAGCCTAATTCCGTGACCCTGGCTCTCGGGAGGTAGCCAGCCCAGCCGGGGATCGGAGGCTCCTGGAGAGGTTTCTTTACGTGTTTGCATTCTGTAAAGACACCGTGCTTTCTGAGGGCTTTGAGAAGCCACACAGTGAGCTGGCACCCCACCAGCTACGCTGGCGAACCCCGAGAGGCCCCCAGACGTGCTAAGGGCAGCTATCGCGGGTTGGTCGACACCGAGTAGCAGGCACCTTGGTAGGGGCTTTGCAAATTCCCTCCCATTTCATTCTCTCACGAACTGTAAGAACTTGACACCGTAATTACCTACACCTTACAGAGGAAGAACCGAGACCTTAAAGAAGTTAAGAGCGTCTTGGCCAAGGTCACGCGGCAAGGGAGTGGTAGGGCCAGGCTTCAAGCCTGCGTCTGTCTGATTCTCTAGTTCTCCCCCTTCAACGGATCCTGCTCCTCTCTCAGATTAATCAAGAAGCTTCCCACGTTGCGCTCTGACCGTGCACATAAAGGAATCAGGAGAAGCAACCAGGTCAGAAGGAAGCATATCAGGCTGAGCACCAGGAAACTGCCTTCAGGTCACGAGTGACTCTGGCGCTGACCCTGAGCGACTTCACATCTGTGAGATGAAAGGTAACTGCCCGCCTGCCTCTTCTAGCTGCTGTCAGAATAGAATTAGGCCACCGAGTCCCAGAACCTCAGAGCGGGAGCGCACCGTAGGGAGCCTCTAGTCCATCCTTCCCCGCACTGGATGAAGGAGCTATAGTCCAGAGAGGGGAAGCAATGTGCCCTACGTCACTCAGCAGACAGTCACAGAACTGGGCTAAATCCTAAACTCTGAAGGCAGATGTTACGGCTTGGAAAACTTTAAAGCACAACACGCATGTGAGTCTGCTACCCCAAGCAATCAGAGTAATAATAATAAAGGCAGTTCTGGAGTTCGTTACTTTTCCTATAGGCCTTTAGACCGTAAGGCCTCTATGGCAAATCATGGCTGTGATTAGCATTACACGTAATCACGTCGTCAGTTGTTTCTGTCATCGCTTTTGCGGTGGTTGTTCAGGGCCAACCCCTTCCCACCCAGCTAGCACCTGGAAGAGCCGGGTTCGAGCCGAGGTCTGACCTCAGACAAGGGTCACCATCACCTCTGCAGACTCACTTTCCCTGTCTCTAAAGTGGGAATCATAGTCTCGCCGTCACAGCACTGACGTCGCGGTTCATGAAACAACGGTGCCCAGCACAAAGCAGCTAACACGTGTACGTACGTACTGAGAGGGCAGGTGAGGTCCCAACACTCCTGGTGACTTGCCCGGGGTCTCAGTTCCCAGCACCCTCTTGCCCGACCGGGACCGTGTCCCTCTGCCCCCCCAAGAAACGTTTCTTTCTCATCTTATGAGACCAAGCCTTTCCATCCCGCACCACCACCTGGGGATTTGGCACGGGTGCTGGATTCTGTGTCCCCTGGGGCCTGCCGGGCCCTGCACTTGTGTCCAGGGGGGGAAGGGGGCAGGTTTCCGGGAGCCGGTACCCAAACTCAGGGGGTGATACTGCCGATAATACTGATGCAGCTCCCGCAGGACCGTCTCCTCCGAGCAAACGGGCTTCAGCTTCCGGGCAGTGGCCACTGAGCAGTGAAACTCCTCCAGCTGGTGTTTATATCGTCGTGTGCTTTCCTGGAAGGTTTTCAGGCAGTGGGACATGTTGTCCTTGCTGGTGGATTCTTGGCAGCTAAGGTAGGGCACGAAGCCTGCAAGAGCCGATGCATCAGGGCCTTCAGCGAGGCAATTAGAACCTGCAGAAACTCCCCAGAACCCCAGCCCGCCACTTGGCATTTCTTCCTGGGCCAACGACACTGCGTTTTCCCAAAGGCCATTAACACAAGCGGGGCTGTTTGCACTGCGCCGGGCCCTCCCCAGGCCACAAAAAAAAAAAAATGACCTCGGAGCTGGGGAGGGACGGCCCGTTTCAACAAAGACGATGACAGTCATATTCTTTGATAGCAAAGCCCCTGATGTCAGTCTGAACAGCAAATGGGGAAAGCATTTAATGGGCCAAAATGATAGTCTGAGGAGTAATTGAAATTATTTCATCTTTTTAGAGAGAAAGCTTATTTTCCTTGACACATCCCAAATGCAATTTGGGATCTTTTTTGTCGGACTGTCGAGGGAAATTGCGGGCTTATTAAAAGCTGAGACCTATTACACAAAAAGGTAAATTCATTATCTGTGAGGCCCACCCCCTGGAACAATTTTTTGCCATTTCCCACAAAATAACATGTAATCATTACTATTAGTATGGGTAAAACACAAGTGTTTATTTAAACTAGATGCTGAATCCTAGGGACTATAATATTGTCACAATAAAACTCTTTTTTTGTTGTTTTTTTTTTTTTTCTAAAGAACGGATGAGGGAAAACTGGTTAAGAATTTGGTTTTAAATGGCTAGATAGATAAATACATAAATACCCCTCACTCGTTCCCGGGGCCCGGACATTTTGCCTTTGTCCCTAAAGAAAACCTGACCACAGAGTTAAAAGCAGAAACCCTGCCTCCTACGCCCTGTGAAAAGCTGCTTCTGGAAGAATCTAATTTCTAAACTGATCTTGAAGTTCTCCACCCACCAGCCAGTGTCCCCAACCCTGGGGCAGTCAAAAGATACCCCAGTGTGGTGGGGAAGAGACCATAGAAACCAAGAGGCCCTGCCACCAGGGCTTCCCCTGCTCTGCAGAGATTTTATGTACTTGTATATGTGCACACACACGGGGGACCCACAAGCTACGCTCGCTGAGTCTTACTAAGGGCCGGGACGTCTTAAATAGCCTGTGCGCTGGCTCCTTCCAACCTCACAACAATCTGATGAGAAATCTATCCTTATCCCGTGTAGAGGTTTGACTTGTGTCTCCCAAATAGCTGTGCCCAAGTCCTAACCCCTGGGACCTGCGAATGGGACCTTACCTGACAGGTCTTTGCAGCCATAATGAAAGACTGGGAAATGAGATTATCCTTGGCTGAGGATGCGCCCTCAATCCATCTGTCTCTGCCTTAGTCCACTGTCTATGTCTGGCCAGCTGACTCGCCAGGACAGACACTTTAGCTTCTTAGGATACTCGTCAAAAGCACTCCATTATAAGAGAAGGGAGAGGGGGTTGAGAAAGAGACTCCGAGATGCAGGGCAGCGTGAAGATGGGGGCCGAGATTGAAGCTGTGATGCTACAAGCCAAGGAACAGCGGGAGCCACCAGAAACTGGAAGCAAAGAAGAGCCCTCCTCTAGAGCCTTCGGAGATAACATGATCCAACCAAACCTGGATTTCAGACTGCTAGCCTCCAGAGCTGTGAGAGCGTATCTGTTGTTTCACACACAGCCCTAAGAGGGGCGCCTGGGTGGCTCAGTCGGTTAAGCATCCGACTTTGGTTTGGGTCATGATCTCGTGTTCCACAAGTTCAAGCCCCACGTTGGGCTCTGTGCTGACAGCTCAGAGCCTGGAGCTTGCCTCAGATTCTGTCTCTCTCTGTCTCTGCCCCTCTCCCACTCATACTCTGCCACTCTCAAAAATAAATAAGGTATTTTTAAAGAATTTTTAAAAAATAAACAGAGCCCTAAGAAACGAATATACCCATTTAATAGACACTTATACTTACCACAGAAAGTACTCTTACAATCACACACACGGTGGCCACGCAGGGACTGAAACTTCAGTTTGTTAGAACTCAAAGCCTGTTCCCTTAACCAGCCAGTGGGATAAGGGGTGAGGCTGGGCACCTTGGAATATTCCCCGTGCATCTCCTCTCCTAAGAACACCTATCTGTGAGAGCGGAGTGCCCATGAGGACCACTGCATCTGTCACAGGGACGTGACTTGGTAAGTCCCCCGTAGCCCAGACGCCTGAGGAGAAGCACTATTGGGTAGAATGACCAATTATCCCTGTTTGACAAGGACTTAGGGGTTTCCTGGGACACAGGACTTTCAGTGCTGAAACCAGGGCCATTCCAGACAAACCGGGGCACTTGACCACTCTCCCTCTGGGGGACACAGGAAGGGATGGCCCATAAGAACAACCCTCGTGCAACACTTGAGAAAGCTTGACTTGGGGAAAAAGGACAGGGCCTCAGCTTATTCATTGTGTCTGCCCCCTTAGCAGTGTGTCTATCCTGGTCCAAATGCACTCAAGGGACATTCGGTGCTTCCCGCATACGAGGCCACGTCCTGGGAGATCTGGCCTACGTTGTATCTCTCCATTCATCAGAACCCCGTTATCAGCCATCTTGGGCAAAGGGCAAAGGACCCTTTCCGCAAGGGTCCTAAAGAAGCCAACGTGTCTGTACTGGCCCAACTGGCCAGAAAGACACGGACAGCGGACCAAGGCAGGGATGGTGAGCAGGACCACGGTTCTGCCGGGCACATCGGCAGGGCACGTCACCACTTACCACTATAGCCTGGTGTGACTGGCAGGTGTCTCATGAAGGTCTTGGAGGAAGACTCCATGATCTCACTCTCTGTTAACGAAGGGCAGAGGGAATGAAATGATCTAATCGAATGTCCCGGCCTCAAGAAGTCACACGTGTGCTAGAGTCCTTGGGAGGAGAATGACCCCGCGGGGGGGTTGGGAAAGGGAGGCAGTACCACCATCTTAACACAGAACCAGCAGATAAAACCAGTGGCCTACTACCAAGGGGCGTTCACCTTTTACATGTCCCCCAGTGTCTCCCCCAGTGTCTCCCCTCCTGGGACCTCCTCCATCCACCCAACCTCCTATCCATTCATCCATCCATCCATCCATCCATCCAGCAATCTTGAACTGTACACTCACTGCGGCCAACAACTGTCACGAGGTTAGAAATACAAAGATGAGCAGGACCCAGAAGCCCCCACGTGCAACTCCGGAACCTCAGAAAAGGGAAGAGAAGAAGCACCCCCAGCCCCAGGGCCTTTGTGGTTCCAGGTGGAAAAGGTGGCAGTGGTGACTTCGGCTGTCCCCCAACGCCACCTCAGGACACCTGGCAGTGTCTGGAGACATTTTTGGTTGTCACAACTGGGGTATGCGGTCGGTGCTACTGGCATCTAGTGAGTTAGAGGCCAAGGATGCTGCTAAACAATGAAGAATTCGAATAAGGTCTGGCTGGAAGGGCTCAGAAGTCCCCAAAGATGGGCACAGAGTCCAAGAATGGGTGAGCAGAGGTAGGGCGGGGGGCACTGCAGCATGTTGATGGGATGCTGCCCCCCCAGCCAGACCCCCGCCCTCTTCCAGGATGGCCTGGGTCCCCTCAAAAGGGACAGCTCCTGCATCTGGGCATCCGTTGATGTTGCCCAGTGCTACAATGCCAAGCAGGTCACTTCTCAAAAGTGAGGCCTTCACCGCCAGGACACGTGGTCTCAGGGGGAGGGCCACAGTCAGGGTTTAGGCAGCAGTGATGGGCATTTCGAACACGCTCAGACATTTGCAGAACACTGGCTGTGACACAGCGCACCCGGGACGGTATTCTTGCCAAATCCTCACAGCTGCCCTAAGGGTGAGTTCCCATGGGAGTGCCCCATTTACAGATGAGAAAAATAAGGCGCAGAGAAGCTAAGTAACTTGTCTGAGGGTTGTCCGGTCCGAGGAGGGACATCTAAACCCTTAGGGCCTCTATAGCGTAACTGTTACCCCAAAGCGTGGCCCTGGCCTGTGGGCCGCACCTGGCGCAGGTGGGTGGTGGCCTGGGCGGCTTCCTCTGAGCGGTGAAATCCGAGAGGAGGAGCGTGGGGAGGAGAGGTGCTGGGGGTGGGGGCCCGGGAAGGGGTCGGAAAGTGAGGTCACAGCCCCCCACTTCCTCTTTCCGGCCCACTCGACGTCCTCACCTGGGCGGGCCTGGATCGCCCACCGGCCAACAGCCCTCCTGGCCTTCGCCTTCCCTCTGGCCTTTGTGCGCTCACCACCCCCCCCGCCCCCCCACCAAGGTGGGGGAGGAGGGGCCGGACTCCTGGATGCCCCTCCCCCTTGCTCAACCCTCCTGCCCACGACGACGTCACCTCGGGCCCACAGGCCAGGGGCCGCGGATGAACACGAGCGGATGCGGGGGATGCCTCCCCTGCTCCAGGCTCAGCGTCGGCCCCCGGCATGAAATCCAGGGCTTGGCGCAGTAAATATTTGGTCTCTGAGCCCCTCTGGGCTTTGTAACTGGGGAGAGCGCTACGTGTGGGGACCTAGGTCAAAGCTGCCTTTACTGCTGTAGACAGTGGCACCGTCTGGGTTGGGGCCCGGTGGTCTCAACGGGGACTTCCTCCAGGAGTCAGGGCTGTGTGAGGGACTGGCGGGGGGACGGGAAGCAGCCCGGGAGGGGAGGAGAAGCCTACGTGGCTGGAGGTTTCCCTTGACACCCTTGCCCCCCTGGGACAGGTAGGGCTGCAGAAAGGGGCAATGCACCAAAATGAAGGGGGAGTGGTGACAGGGAAGTGGGGGCCACACTCCTTTCTAATCGTCCTTATTTTATGGGAACTAAAGGGGACCTGAGCCTTCATCCCATTGGATGGAAACCAAGATGCCCGCTGTGTGACCCACATAGAGGGAATGAGGACCTTTCCAGACTGCCTGAGAAAACCGAAACGTGGCCACCGAAAACACCAGTTTCCGGTAAGTTGGTTTGTTGTACAGCATCCCCCAGCCTTCCCTGCCTCTGCTTCCTGGGAGGTGAACTTTAGATGAGGTACCACTTAAGAAGAATCCATGTAGACCTCCCTCAGCATCCTAGGAGTCCACCACAGACTCTCCAGAAGTTTCTAGAGCCCACTCTAGAGGGCTACCCAGACATAGAGCCTGGAATAAACTTGAGGCTCTAGACACAGCAGCCAGCTTGGCATGCCTGCTAGGATAGCAGAGGGCAAGGCACCAGTTCTAGACATTTCTGCATCTTTTTCTTTTTTTTTTTTCTTTTTTTTATTTTTGGGACAGAGAGAGACAGAGCATGAACAGGGGAGGGGCAGAGAGAGAGGGAGACACAGAATCGGAAACAGGCTCCAGGCCCTGAGCCATCAGCCCAGAGCCTTACGCGGGGCTCGAACTCACGGACCGCAAGATCGTGACCTGGCTGAAGTCGGACGCTTAACCGACTGCGCCACCCAGGCGCCCCTCTGCTTCTTTTTCAACACCCTTCATTTGGGTGTGGTGGAGATGTCAGAGGCCCCCCTGGCTCATCTGCCTTCTGTCTGGCTAGACCACTTTCTCTAGGGGCCCACGAACATGGATGGAGCCAGTCTAGTTGGAATGAAAGTTAATTCAAAAAAAAAAAAAAAAAAGCTAAAAAGCTTGCAACATTGAGGACAAGATCTGAAAACTCCACCCCACTGGAGATGGGGTGGAGGGGGAAGTCAGCGACGATGCATCTATAATTCCATTCACAAATTCATAGTGGAAAAAAAAAAAAAACCAACTTGGGCCACACGAGATCCAGAGTTTGGCTTTATTAGACATCCGTGAAGACAGAGTTTGCAGGTACAATCTCGTCAAGTTTGAACAGCTGCAAGGTTCTGTGGAGTGTGAATTTATCCTGTAGTGAATGAATGAGACCCCAGTGGCTGATATTTTAGAATGAAATTCCATAGTCCAAGCAGATGAGAGACGTGACCTAACGGACAACGACGTTTATACTAGTCATCCACTTAAGTCATTTCCCAGCATAAATATGCAGCTTGACCACAGCGACGTCATCTCTACAACTGTGAAATTCGATCTTCAACTAATTATGCATTTTGACTCCCGTTTATATTGAGGCATGCGATTCTTTGCCACCCTGGCAATTAACCAGTCCTAGACTCTAGAAGCTAAACTTGATCTAAATAACATCCTAGGGGTAGGGCAGGCTCTGTAATCTGGACTCAGTCTCAGTCATCACTCTGCAAAAGTGCCTGTATGTCTCCTGTCTTGCCTATCTTCTGTCTGTCACTGGTCTGTCATTCAGCATTTATTAATGCCTGCTGTGTACAGAAAGGGCAGTTATAAAGGAAATCTCTGACAGTTTTGCTTCCAAAAACATGATCAGATACCAGGGACAGGGACATCTGAGTGACGGTCATGACAACAGGCCTTTTAGAAACTCTCTGAGATTAGAAAACGTGTCTAAGCGTATTCATCCAGTGTTCTTATTCTAGAATATGTCATTCCACGGGCAGGAGGGAGAGGGGGGATGGATTTGGGGATTCCCTTTAATCGGGTCGACTGCTGGGGCCAGAAGAAAGTCCAGTAAAGTTATCACCCCCCCCCTCCATCACCTATTTGCCAAGAGTGCAAATTTCAACCAACGCACTAAAGAGAAACCATAGACAAGGAGACATGCCTGATGCAAAGGTGGGACGGCCTTACAGTGGCCAATTACTTTCACACTTAATCCAGCAGAAAGGCTGGATTTGCGCACCACTCGATTCCTTGCGTGTAACCCCGTCATCCTGACGGTGCTGCACACGGACCCCACTTTGCCCTCAGAGTGACCGCCCTGCCCCACGAGAAGCTGATAAGCCCTGCGGGGACGCAAAGAGGTTTCATTGGTTTTTCTGCACAGTCCTGTTGCTTATAGAACCAGAATGTCCAGCTCTCAAAGACCGGACAGGAGCATCGATACATTATTATGCTCCTTTAAACATAAACCGTGAGCCTTTGGGAAGGATGTAAGTGAGGCAAGGTCTGACGAAGCTGTTGATCCAGCCGTTGTCCCTTTTTCCAGAGTATTCTGACCCTTGGCACCTGTGACTATTGCTTGGCCTTGCGTACACGGTCCATAGCTTAGCATCGGTACAGATCGATAAGTAAGCGCAATTAAAAAATAAAGCCATGGAAATGAAAAGGCAGCAATGTCATCAATAAAATTCAAGGAGCATTTTCCTTTCTTTTTTTTTTTTTTGACAAGAAAAGCACATTGTAGAAATAAAGATTCTGTACAATATTCTAATATTGTATGTACATAAAATTATATTACTTATAACTAAATCAAAAAGTCTTATTTGTAGAGTATGGCTGGCAACATCAAAGAAAGACCCAGAACATTTAGCTTTTGAAGCAGAGCAGGCAGAAGAGAAGCCTAGTAAACACACCTTGATGCCTGGACACGAGATCCCGCTACTAAGTTATGTGACCAGCGTTCTCCAGTTCGGTGCTTTGTTCGAGTTTCACATTCGAGCAGGGAATTCTGCAGCAGGCCACGTGAACAAGAAGACGTGTTCAAATGACATTGGAAAAGCGGCGTCAAATCCGCATATTGGCGACGGAATGGGTGGGTGAATCCAGCTTGCATTCAAAGTTAGTTCCTTAGCTCATCTTCCGTTCATTCGTTATGCATGGCTCCGGTGATTTAAGATCAGAATGAGTCCCAGCAGACAAGCCAGTGGGTCCCTCGGGCCATTCGCAGGGTGCCTTCCTTCCAACCTTCTTCCCTCGCAGGCCCTTCTTGTGAGCGCCAAGAGCGCCACCCCCAAGCCAGGTGGAGCCCCCGCCTTGCTCACAAAGGGCAAAGTGTGAGACCCCGATTCTTCACTTGTCTGTCTGTCAGGGAGCCCCAGACTGGAAGACTGCAGGTGCTGGTGGTCAGGATTTCAGCTTGCAACAAAACCTGAAGTCAGGAGTTCCCGGACTCCCCTGGAACCACAGTCCCCGTGGTATCCACTGCAAACGCAGGCGCTGGTCCCCCTCCTCAAGACCCAGCTTCCATTTGTAAAAGGAATAGGCTCCAAGAACCCACTTTTTTTTTTCCCCCCCAACGTTTATTTATTTTTGGGACAGAGAGAGACAGAGCATGAACGGGGGAGGGGCAGAGAGAGAGGGAGACACAGAATCGGCAACAGGCTCCAGGCTCTGAGCCATCAGCCCAGAGCCCGATGCGGGGCTCGAACTCACGGACCGCAAGATCGTGACCTGGCTGAAGTCGGACGCTTAACCGACTGCGCCACCCAGGCGCCCCTCCAGGAACCCACTTTTAAGAAGCGGCCAGGCACGAGGGCGATCCACAGGTCAATCTGCTTTGAAAAAGACCTGACTGAATTCATCAAGGACAGATCTAGGAATTCCTTGTAGATACACTTAAAAAAAAACCTGAAGATTCCAGGGAAACGTTTCATAATGCAGATTCTCTACCCATGTATCACGAGTGTATTCCTCCTGAAATGTGGGACTACGTGGCTGAAACGCTCTGGGAGATGACGGCGAGGAGGGAGTTAGTTTAAAACATGTACGCTTGTCGAGGTGTGGAGCCGTTCCAGATCCTGGGCTTGCTGATGTGAACAACGCAGACTGCAGGCTCCTTTCCTGACACCTGAAGTCTACTAAGGTTAACTCGAATCACTTATGAACCCAGGAGTCAGGATCTGGTATCCGGGGAACGATGTCGCAGCATATGATTCGGCAGAAGTCAGCAGTGCCTTAATGTCCATTTCCCTCAAAGCAAGTCTTCACCTGCTGAAAAGTTAAGGTGTCTGTCCTCCCACTCACTCAAATCCTAGCCGATTAGCTGGCTATCGTTACTCCTCACTGAACCTATTCAGAATTCAAATTACGAGAACCTAAAATAGTGCCCCGCGTGGGCAGTCTTCTCCTACCAGCTAAAAATGCTCCAAGCTCCTGCTGAATCACCACATTCAATCACATGGTGATGACAAGAAATTAACTGCAGATGGGTGGTATTTTATATTGACTGCCATCCCCCAAGAAACGTACAAAGAAACGTCTCAAATAGATGAAGAATCTCCTCCTGACGCAGAGATCTCACATCCAACCTAGAAAGACAGCGACAAGGCATCCTGAGTCCTGCTTACCGGAGATGCGTTCAAAGCAAGCTGAGTCGCAGCTGCAGAAGTGGACCGATTCCCTTGACGGGTGTGGGTTTCACCACTTTGTACCCATAAAAACGAGCTGCTCTCCCAGGATCCTCGGATTTCTTATTCCCAAACCTCAGTCTCGATTTCCGACAGTTGTTCTGACTCCAGTGTGCCCTCGAAAACCCCTGATTATTTCCAGCCCTGGTGGTTCCCATCTTCCCTGCTGAAATCCAGGTGGGCGATGCTGAGGGTCGAGGACAGGGAAAGAACAGTCAGGGTTGAGGTCAGCAGATGCAGGTGAGCCGGGTCCAAGGGCGGGGCAGGCGGCGGGAGGGCCCGTTAGTAATTTAAGAAGTCAATCCCAACCTTGACACTCTTCGAGGTGGCTATATCGATGGCTGTGGCCTTGATCTCTGTGTCCCCGAACTGCATGAGGGTCTGGATCTCCCTCCGGGGGGGCACGGCTGTGCCGCTGGTCCCTGTGAGATCCAGGCGGAGGGTACCGCACTTCTTTACCCCCGGGTCGGTGATGAAGCTCACGTCGTCGTGCTCGGAGCTATAGATGTTGATGACGATGACCAGCTGGGAAGGCTTGGCCGGGGTGTAGCTACGCTTGACGAGCTCCCCCAGGGCCACCGACTGGTCGGCCGAGATGAACTTGTCGAAGACATCGGTGCACCAGCGAGTGCCGTCCTTCACCAGCAGCTTCTCGGGGGGGTGCTTGCCTTCCACGTAGCGGTTCAGCACGCCCACCCCGTAGGTGAGGGGCGACCGGCGCACCTTGATGACGGCGGGGTCCAGGCCGAAGAGGACGGCGCCCTTGAGGATGGTGAGGCCTACGTCCTGGGGGATGATGATGCGACACTTGTCCCCGAAGGCAGCCTGCACCGCCTGCTGCAGCAGGGGCGCCTCCGCAAAGCCTCCCACCAGGAAGAGGAACTTGACCGTGGACACTTCGGGCTTCTGAAACAGGTCCCCTGAAAGCAAAGAGGAAGGGACAGCACTCTATCACCAAAAGCCAGCTGCTGAGGGGTACTGGTGGCCTAAGAATGCGGCAAATAGACAAAACCATGTGGCCCCACTGGGCCCACTCAGACCTGTCTGAGCTGGCTGAACAGAATTTTTCTTGAGCTGGCCTTTATTTTATTTTTTTATTATTTTTTAAATTTTATTTTAAGAATTTTTTAATGTTTATTTTTGAGAGAGAGAGAGAGAGAGAGAGAGAGAGAGAGAGAGAGAGCGTGAGTGGGGGCGGGGCAGAGAGGGGACAGAGGATCTGAGGCAGGCTCTGAGCTGATAGCAGAGAGCCCAACGCGGGGCTCGAACCCACGAAACGTGAGATCACGACCCGAGCCGAAGTTGGATGTTTAACCAACTGGGCCACCCAGGTGTCCCTGTAGAGATGGTCTTCAGAAGGGGGTTTGCACACCTATATGCTCAGGGACAAAAACCAAAGCTATTGCTAAGTGGAAACATTTTAACAGCTAGGTGGTGATCGTTTCAAGGAATAATTTGTTAGGCATAAATAAATATTCCTGACATTCTCCAAACCTGTGGTCCTGCTAACTAAGTCAAGGCAGGCTGTTATAAAAAGTATTCTTTGGTTTTCAAAGAGGTTCTGATTGAGTCAGTGTGGGGAGGGAAGTGAATGGGGAGCCTGGATACTGAAAAAGGTCCCCGGGGAGTCTACTGTGTGTCCCTGAGGGAGGGCCCCTGAGGGCTAGATTCTGTTTGCTCCCTCCCAGGAGACCTTTCTTTGGTCCACGCAAGTGTGCCCCCTCCCCAGCAAAGATTTTGGTTCCCCACGCATCCTGATAAAGCAAAGACTGCGCATTCCCTAGGCCCTGTCACTCCAGGATAATACTGCTTGCTGCAGAGTTCCCGGCTCCCTGACTTTCGAAGCCAAACTCAAGGCCCAGGTGAAGACAGGCTCTGGGCTGCTGTGCGGTACCTGAGGGGAGGGATCTGGAGAGCCTCTGCCCAGCAACCTCCCGCATACATGCCCAGGCCCCGGCCTCTGGCTCCCAGCCCCTGACCCCCTGCCAGTCTGACCTCACAGGCTCTAGCTGGTCATGCCGGAAAAGTCAGTCCCCATTCAGCTCTGCCCCACTGAGTGGCCGAGCCCTGGCTCATACTTACGGAGATGCTCAATGATGCTGTCAATGGTTGGCTTGAAAAGGGCATTCATGGCATCCGGACTCATCCTCAGCATCCCCTGCGAGGACCACTTCACAAAATCCACGCTGTGGGGGTGTGGCACAGAGAGAAATGAGAAGTGAGAGTATGGAGGAGACCCAGGCTACTGTGCGCAGAGACGGCCCCTGACAGAACAGAACAGCTGTCACATTTAAGGGAACCGAAGGGTTTGAAAGTCCTTGGAAATACCTTCGACTGCCACAACCCAGACCCTTAGATGCTCAAAAGCTAAGACATAGCCTCTTGGTTTTCTCTTTGCTTTGTGTTGTGGCCAGCCTTCCCTTGGGGTAGTGGAAGCCGAAATCTAGTGCAAAAGACAGGGAAAGAAGGGAAGGGGTCTGTCTCGTTTGAATGACCACATTTTATAGTCCAGCGATAGTCGGATTCAAGTCCATTGAAGGCTCATATGATGTGTCCATGGTGCTGCTGCATCTGGCCACAGACCTGTGTGCTCAAGTGCATTTCCTTGAGCCCTGCAGGCACCTGTCCCCTGACAGTGAGAAGCCCCGTCCTACCAGGATGCCCCTTTCCCTGTCAAAGGTGCAGCACATCCAGAGCAGAAAGAACACCAGACAAGGAGCCGGGACTGCTGGGCTCCGGGACGGCCTCCACCACTCAGAGGCTGCGGGACTTTGGGACAAGCTGGCCTGCATTTTGTCTGAGCCCCAGTCTCGTGTCTGGAAATCAAGGATAACACAACCCGTCTTACCTTTCTCACAGCGGTTGTCAGGATCAAGTTCAATACCACAGCTGTGAAAACACTTTGGAAATTTTCTGGCACTAAAGGAATGCCAGGGACTGCATGTGCCCCACCCATCCTCAAGTTCAAAGAAGCCAAGCAAATGGCATCTCTGTCCCTGAAGCAAAGCACACACCAGCCGCTTCCTAGCCTCACATTCTAGGTGCTGCCAGGTCTCCCTGACCAGGCATCTTTCTGTGGCCTCGGCCACAGGACAATGTGGTGTGGCATGGAATGACTCCGTGGCTGGCTGTGGCCAGTCTCCCCAGGAGAGCTGACAGGCCGCAGAACTGTGGAGAAGGACTTGGGGTTAGACTCGGAACAGGTGCCTGTGGGGAGGGGGCCAGTGGACAGAGAGAACATGAGCCTAGTCAGAGTCTGGCTAGGGACCTGCTTCAAGGTCAAGAAGACCTACAATCCTATCCACTTCATTTCCCACTAAATGGAACCTGGGCTTCTTAGAGAAATGGCCGATTGCAGATCTGGGATGGGGAATATACAAGATGAGCCAGAAGTCAGATCAAAATGTCACATCAACGGGACTCAGGAGCCAACTTAAAGAGGCTCCTACTGGCCAAGATGGGACATTTTGACCATCACTAAGGATATAACTGCCATGGTTTAAAATACGTCAAACATGCCTAAATCCACGAAGCCTTAATAATACCCCCTTCTGCCCCCACAAAAGAAAAAAATGCATTTGTCACTTAGGAGAATGCTAGGAAATCAACAATATTTAACAAAAAACTCATAAACGAAAAGAAAGAACCAAAAATTTGTCCTGTCTTTCCTAGGTGAAATGTATTTCAGTGCAATCAAACCATTGAGAAGAGTTTCTCTCTCCAGAAATAGGCTAGCTGACAAATGAAGACAGAGTGAGAGACTAAGGGGCTATCCCTTAACATAACGGACCTAGGCAACTCCCCTCCGTGGCTGCTGACATCACAAAAGAAGCAACAAGCAAATAGCATGTGTTCCCTGACTTGATGTGAGAGGAGGACACACTACCACCCATGAGGCAGGTTTGCCAAAAACTCAAACTTGAACCTGACCAGATCTCTAGCTCCGTCTGCCAATTTGTCAAAAATACCAGGGGACCAAACACGTTACGTGAGCGTACGATAAACAAAAAACCCGGACTGCGGGAAACTCCATGGGACGATCAGCTTTGTCATCTAATAATAAACTGTAAAGAAAACGCAGGAGAGGGAACCCGTATAGTAAGCGGGACTTAGGGGCCTATCAGATAACGGCTATGGAGAGCCATCTTTTGGATATCAGTGCAAACTGAAAAACATATATAAGGCAGTTGGAAAAATTGTAATGTTAGCTGGGAATTTGAGGATATTGAAGAACTCGTGTCAAGCGTGATCGTGATAACAGCATTATGGTAATGATTTTAAATTTATCTTAGCGATACCTACTGACATATTCATGGATGAGATGATGATCAGATTTGCTTTAAAATACTTGGGAGAGTGTGCACGAGGATTTGGACTGGCCAGGAGGTGACAGCTGTTGAAGTTGTGTCATGAGGTTCATTTTGCACAGTGAATGTTTGAAATCTTCTGCTATAAAAAGATTTTTAGAAGCCTGTGATTTTTGTCTATCAATTTGTCATTCAGCTTTCACACAGCTTCCAAATGTCCATTTTGCAATAAGCTGAGCTACGAACGCTTGCCTGTAGCCAAGAGACTCCGAGCCCCGTGGGATTTTGCTCAACAGATATTTACTGAGCACCTCTACGTTGTACCAGGTTCTGTTGTGATGCTGGGGATACGGCAGAGGCCAAAAACACAAAATTCCCTGCTTTCACAAAGCTTATGGTTATTGGCACATAATAAAAGCTAACACAGAAACAGGAGTTTTCAGGTCCCAGGCATTGTGCTAAGTGTCTAACTTTTGAACTCACTTTATCCTCACAACAACCCTTTGAGGTAAGTGGAATGATCGCTTCCATTTTCCAGACGAAAGACTGAGGAACAGAGAAGGTGAGTCACTTGGCCAAGGTCACACAGCTTGTGTGTAGTATTGGAACTCAGAATCCACACCCCCTTCCTCCCTCCCCTCGGTAGGATCCACCCCCTAGAATGGCCTAAGCCAAAGGTGAATCCCACTCACTTGCTCTTCCTCAAGGCGTGCTCCACGCTGTGGCCACGGAACTTCTTGTAGTAGTCGATGAAGGAGAAGGGCAGGGTGATGTTCAGTGGGTTAGTTCGGTCTGGGGCAGCCGCCCTCTTACGAGACTCAAATGCAATCATTAAGTCAACCCAGGCCGCGGGACGCTTGATTTTGAATTGTTCGATAAAATCCTCTCCAAATATTTTACACAGAAGTTTTTCAAATTCATAATCTACTCCTAAGGATCCGTAGGGTCCACCTGAGTCAAGCACAAAATGAGAGCCTGCCGTGTGAAAACTGAATTCAGACTCTGAGAGACATCCTACCCTGCGTTCTTCTCTGAAACACAAAGTCGCACGAACTTGGGCCCAGTGAGCAAACAGACAGCAGCTACGGTTTTTACTTAAGCTTTAAAACCCTCCAGTTCTTCTCATTCCAGGTGCAGAGACTTTCCCCTACAGAATCACTCATCAACAAACTTCTTAAAATCAATTACATTTTAAATAAAATTGATACACATAAGTAACTAGGAGCATCGCGGTATTCCTACCCAAGAAATCCAGGGACAGGGTCTGGAAAATCAGCAGGCCCACTGAGGAGACTCTGTGATCTATTACTTATTCATCATCCCACCCCCATCAAGGGAGAGAGCCTGTTGCTTGCTTTGGCAACTTTGATCCAAGACCAGGTGTCCCGAGACCTCCCTAGAAAGCTTAACCGTGGCACTAAAACACAGGTGACAAATCAGATGACAATCATATCCTTCCAGAACTTCCAGAAAGAAACTCCCTTGGCCAGGATCTAAAACAGGCTCGTTGTATGCCAAAACCCAAGTTACGGTGGTTTGTGTCTTAAAACTTTTTTTTTTTTTAATGTGTATTTACTTTTGAGACAGAGACAGAGCATGAGTGGGGGACGGGCAGAGAGAGAGGGAGACACAGAATCGGAAGCAGGCTCCAGGCTCTGAGCGGTCAGCACAGAGCCTGACGCGGGGCTCAAACCCAGAGACCGTGAGATCATGACCTGGGCCGAAGTCGGCCGCTCAACCGACTGAGCCCCCCAGGCGCCCCTACGGTGGTTTGTGTTTTGAAGAGCATTTAACTGCATCTTGCTCTCCGGCCCCACACAAGCATCTGGGTATCCGTACCCCTCGGGGCCTAGAATCCCACGTGCAGACAGCAGTGAGAGAAGGAAATAGCAAGAGAAATCGGACAGGAGAGAAACAGCTCAGGAAGGAGAAAATCGGTCATGCAGGGGCTCACCTGTTGCTTTATACAGTTCTTTAAGGTGTCCCTCCGGTAGCCGTATCTGATGGACAGTCAGGTCGACGGTGCCACCGCCACTGTCCACAACCACGTACTTGTCACCTGGTTAAAAACATCCACCCTTTACATCGGCCGCTGGTCGGCCCCATCCTGAAACAAGCTGGGGGGTGATGACTCGGTACACCCAGCTAAACTCCCGGCAACGCTTCTCATTAATACAGCGGTGTCGCTGATGAGCCGCTCGGCAAGTTATTCCCGACGGAAGAGACCGGGGTAGTGTCTGCCCAGGAGTGCTCATCGCCGGTGAGCATGGCGATAAAGAACCCAGACGAGTGAATCTTTAAAGCTGCTGCAGACCTGGCAGGCACGAGTGGACAATGTCCTGCCATCGCATGACCTGCTGTTTAACCCAAGACTTACTCTGGAACTGGGGAGCTCCAGTTCCTGCTTTTCTTCGGAAGAGTCTGTATGGTTTTGTAACATGCAAACTTATAGGCCCCAAAAAGTTCTCCTTGGCGCAGTGGTCTTTAAAACCAACCGATTTTGAACATTTTCCAGAAATGCAAAAGGAGCGAACAGGAATGCATTTTTGCCAGCAGCACAAAACGCATCCAGCAAGGGGCAAAGGACGTTCAAGGACGCTACCTTCCTCCAGCTCGGACCAGATCTCTCCTATGACATTCTCCACCAAAAAGGTCCGACTCTGCCGATTACGCCGTATGTGCTCCTTAGCTAGTGGCCGACAGAAAGAAAAGGACGGGTGAGAAAGCATGAAAAGGCTGGCAGTCGTCTGCAGTCAGCGGAGGCAACAGCGTGAGGTTTAGGGAGGGAACGTGTAGCGATACTTGACCAAAATGATTACATAAACACAACACTGGGAACCTCAGAGCCAGACCATTTTCACCAGCGCCTGTCTATTCACTGCATGGCAGCTGGGCCTGTACCCTGCTGGAAGGCTCACCCTGGAGAAGCCCTTCCCCCCCCAGTGACACTTTTTGGGGTAAAGGGTTAATACATCAACCAAATTCCTGGCTTTGCTGTCCCAGGGAGGGACTTGTCTGCCAAGAAGCTTGCAGTGCACTTGGTTAAATAACTGCACCTCAAGGAACTCTGTCTGCTGCAAGGAATGTCGGGTATGTTTTCCTAATCTGGATGCTGGATAAACTGCATGGAAGCCATTTCCCCGACCTGGGTGAAGCCAATGTGCTCTTCCGCCACCAGGTGGCGCTTCAGCCACAGGTGGCCCATCCAAACCTAGCAAAGCCCTGGCCACCTTTTTCCTAACACTGGGGAACAACATGGCTGTGGCCCCGGGGCGCTGAGGGGCTGTGACGCCTTGGGTGGGGTCACTGCATCCCTCATAGGCCCCCCCGACAGCTCTGTGAGGCAGACAAGGCACAAATCATCATCCTTCTGTTCAGAGGAAGAAACCAGGTCAAACAAGGTTAAGGGACTTGCAGTTCCCACGACTCTGTCTTGCAGCTCAAAATCAACCCTTGGGCCATGGACCCTCATGCCTTTGGGATTTAACGATTTACACTGAAATCTGGAAAAGCAGAATATGAATATTAGGAGATGGGAAAGGTGCCGCGAGAGGGTAGCTGGGAACCAGCAGGGCACAGCCGAGGTGGGAAGTGGGGCAAATCATTTAACCCCTCTGGGCCTCACCTTCCCCATCCATAAAATGGGGATAATAACACTTGGCCTCAGTTCCTCAGCAGCAGAGCAGGGACTGGTTCTCCGATTTTTCCTCAGCACCCAATGTGACACCCAGCACACAGTAGGTGATAAGGAAGGCAAAGCACCAAGTGTGAGACCTGCTACCCAAGAAATGGCCACTACAGTGAACAACTTAGAGCAACCCCCAACTTCACAGATAAAGTCTCTGTCCACTGCTCTGCTGCCCCATCCCACAACCTCGCCCCCCACCAATTTTTCCCGTCCCTAAACTGGTGCTGCTGACTTGGAAGTGCCTTATAAATCCGTCTGTTGTTAGTTATCCAATTAAGGACCCTTGACCCTCTAGCCTCTTCTAGCAAGGAGCACTGTGTTTGCAAAACAATGTCTTCCCTGGGGATTAGAATGGCAAGTGCCTGTCAGCTCTGAATTCCTTGGGCCTTGGAGTACAGTGGTGAGGCCCTCGGATCTAAGAGTCCCTGCAGACCTGGGAGGGATCCCCAAACTCCTGTTCCCAGCACTGGCTCCCCATGAACTTCTATCGCGGACCTTGTTGGGGGCATTTGGTTTGCTAAAACAATCTAGACGGCTAACAAATGGCAGTCCTAAAAAATGACCGAGCAAGGAGCACCTGGGTGGCTCAGTCGGTTAAGCGTCCGATTTCGGCTCAGGTCATGATCTCACGGTTTGTGAGTTCAAGCCCTGCGTCACGCTCTGTGCGGACAGCTCAGAGCCTGGAGACTGTTTCAGATTCTGTGCCTCCCTCTCTCTCTGCTCCTCCCCTGCTCACATTCTGTTTCTCTCTCTCTCTCAAAAATAAACAGTAAAAAAAAAAAAAAAAAAAAAGACCAAGCAAGACTAATAAAACATATTCTGAGCTCTCAAAAAAATTATCACACTTTGGGGCAAAGTAAGCCCAACATTAAGAAAAATGTGTCTTTTACTGATCTCATGAAATCCTTTTGGTGCAAAATAATGCTAACAGCAACCCTGCGGTGCTGGGGGCACAGTGGTATCCCCATTCCCGTCAGTAGTGTCCATGGGGCGCCCATCACGAAGGAGCATCTGAGGGCAGAGAACAGCCCAGAAGGGCTCAGGGCCTTAATGCCATCCAGGGTACTCCTGATTAAGTGCTCTGCCAGGCCTCCCCAGGCAGCACCCCTTCCTTCTGGGAGACAGACCAACTGTAAAGCAAGGCTGAGACAGAACCCCTGTGTCACTGCCCCTCTGAGGGGTGGTGGCCAACAATTTGAGGATTTCAAAAACCAAAAAGACCCTCTGAGCACAAGACAAGAGCAAATCCCACAAAGCACAGGACACAGACACAGTGTGGGGTGGACAGGCCATGTTAAAGGAAAGGGAACCAAAACCTGAGCCCTCGGGGAAGGCAAGCATTCAAAACCAGTTTCCCCTTCCATGCGAATGTTACACTTCAGAAGCATTAGGAGCCGCACTACAACTAGCTAATTCTGACATGAATTTTTGTTTATGAACTGGCAGGAAGTAGCATGTAAGATATGAAGCCCAGTCAGTCATGCGTCTCTTTTCCAATTACAATGATGAAGACGAAAATTTAATTAAATAGGCTGTGCTGAGTATGTAACATGTTAACACATTTGACTTAGTTAGCAGTAAGGCCAGCCGCGGCATGCCTCGGTGGAGGCTGAGCATTGCCCAGAAAAAGCAAATCGAGCCCTCGGAGTCAAAGGAGAGCCTGCTTGCTTCTGTTCCGGGTGAATCAGGTCTTGAGGTGTTAGCACTTAGCCCCGGCAGCCTGAGACAGCAGCCTGGCCATTGTCTCGTGGCTGAGGTTCACAGACTCCTCCATCTTGGGTTGAAAATGCAGAGTGGTGGCCTCTGGGGCAGAGTGGCCCCATGAAGAGGAAGAGGAGAGTTCTGGAGGAGAGGACCCAGGGCCTGGGCAGGGATGCACACCTGCAAAGGCTGAGCCAGGGCCCCAGTGCCTTGGGCAGTACAGAGACAGGCTTTGGGTGTGGGGAGCAAGGAAAACTTGGAACCAGGCTGTAGGGGGACAATGGGCCACAGTTCTAGCTAACGTTCTCCCTCTCCTCCTCCCTTCCAGGGCCTTCCAGGATGGGGTGGGCATGGGTGATGGGTGGGTTTCTGCCCTCGAGGCCCCGACCTGGAAACGGCACTCACAGCGCTCTGATTAGTGCCTAAACTCGCTCACGTCGGTGGCTCTGACCCTGACCTAGGATGTCTGAAAAGTCTGTGGCCCTGGACAGACTCACAGAGCCCTGGATACCAGGGAAGACGGTTCTTAGGACCAAGAATGTGACCAACTGGCACACAAGTAACTACTAAAGAGAAAAAGTTCCTTAATACCCATCCTGGATCTCCCTAGGCGGTACTCCTTCCCACAGCTATGTGAGCACCAGTGGGGTCAGGAAGCCTCCGCCCCTTTCATCTGTATTTTAAACTCTCGCCAGGTTCACGGTTAAGACACATAATGAGCTCATCACACACGAAGCGGCCCCAGGGAGTGAGTCAGCAATAAATCAACAGCCTTAATGGGGGAATTAATAACAGGCCAAGTGGGATTAGATTAAGAATCAGTTAATAAACAAGAAAAATTAAAAGCCTAGTAAAATGTAAAACCAGGAGCTGCTCTGGGGCCATCTCTCCGGTTCTTGGAGAGAAGCACCCTTCCCACACCTGAGGCACACGTGTGGGAGGTGATGAACCCGGGTGACCACTGCGGAGTTTACAAGGGGCCCTGGAGGGGTCCCGGAGGGGGCGCTGAGAACAGACGTGCTCACAGCCGACCCCTCTGGGAACATCTCGGTTCTTCATTACCGCGCTAAATGCCTTAAATAATCAGGGCCCAAAACATGCAGGGTTGGGATGGGAGAGAGCGGGGAGGGGAGAGAGAGAGAGCAGGAGGTACCCTGTGCAAACCCGGCTCCCACTGTGTCACTGGAGCTGTACCCGTTGACCGCGGCCTTGCTGCTCAGCTCGATCATCTGGTGCAGCCGCAGCTTCCGGCAGTAGATGGAGGCCGCCTCGGGCTCCAAGGCAATGATGAGCTGCTCCGAGTTGTCCGGGGAGGCCAGGCCTGCCTGGAAGACAGAGGCAGAGGCTGGGACCCAGGCTCTCCAGGCAGTATCACTCTGAGGACGCTCACCTTGCACCTACACCCCCAAGGAAGGGACAGCCATGCTCTGCTTGCTTAATTCCCTCCATAGATCTCTGCAGCGCTATCGATCAGGGGTGACTGGGTGCTGGGCCCCAAGCCAGGCACCCAAACACTGCGGAGTGGACAAAGAAAACGTAGGAGTGCTTCTGGGAAAGGCAGGGCCCTCCGGGTCATGGGGCCTCTTACATTTGGGACTTGCTTGGCCCAGAACTGAGATGCATGAAGGGGGAAAGGCCCCAAAGCTCTATAAACCACCAGAAGATGGAAGGCAGGTAGTCTGTTTCTGGGTACAATGGGCCTGGTGGTCTAAGAGCAAACCCCGATATTTGGTGGCCTAGGAAACAATGGACCATGGCTGGGCCTCAGCCATGGACGCATTTGATTTGGCTGTATGGGAATCAGACATGACTTCAGCACGCTAGGACTCCAGGGCTCTGGGAGAAAGCCCTCCTGAAATCCCACGTAGTCTCACGTTTTCTAGAATATGGGTCAAAAGGCAGCTGGCAGTTATTTTACTCAAAGCCTTTACCCCTTTAATAGCTGAAATGCTTTTGCTCTGTGACATCTGGCTTGTTCCAGTCACAGACCCTTACAAGAGCCAGCCAGGAGGCTCCAGGAGCACTCTTCTGAGGCCACTCAGAGAAATGAGCCTGGCGTGGCCTGTGACACGTTCCTGCCCACCTCCTGTGGCTTTGAACTGGAGCGAGAGGCCTCGCTTGTTGGAGCTGTTCAGGCCCAAGGGGTCCTGGTTACCAGCAAGACGGACCAGAGAAGCGCTCTTCGGCCGTTACCACTGTTTGCTCTCTGTGTTGCTGTTCCCTAGGGAACCTCGGGATGCTGCCCTTGTGCCCTAGCCACTTTGGAGAAGACCCCAGGTCTACACCAGACCATAAGGTTTAGTGACTCAACCTGTAGATCAGGGATGGAAGGTCTAATGCCACATATGCATAGTGACCTCTCACCAGGAGGAGCCGGCCTAGACTCACAGAGGGAAGGGGCTTAGGAGGTTCAATTATTGTGCAAGGAGATGGGGGGCGGGGTCAGGTTAGAATATCAGAAATGCTAAAAGGGCCGTCTTGGCCTTTTGTCCAATGTATTCACTTTATTTTTTTTTAACTTTTTTTTTTAACGTTTATTTATTTTTGAGAGAGAGAAGGAGAAACAGTGTGAGCAAGGAAGGGGCAGAGAGAGAGGGAGACACAGAATCCGAAGCAGTCTCCAGGCTCCGAGCTGTCGGCACAGAGCCCTACACGAGGCTCAAACTCACGAACCACACATGAAATCATGACCTGAGCTGAAGTCGGAGGCTTAACCAACTGAGCCACCCAGGCGCCCCTAACGTCTTCACTTTATGCAGAAAGAAACCAAGGCTCAGAGAAGTGGAATGATCGACTGTCTTGGGTTTCCCGGGACATGAAACCTGCCGGGTGGTCTTAGGCTCAAATGCGGCCGAGCAGGCCTAGGCCCACTCTTGGGCCTTGCAGACCGGCTCCTTTAATTCGTTCTTGGCTCTCCTGCTCTCGGTAACTCCAGGTACCGGTGTGGGACGCAGGCCTTTGGCCTTGAACAAAACTTCCCAGGTGTCTCTACTGCTCCTCCTCCAACTGGTTTAAAGGCACAATCTCTTGACCCATTTACTCCGGAACAGCACTACGTGGCATGTTACCTCTACTCACGTGCAGTCGATTCTCCATAATAACCATACCCCAAATGAGCCAAGTAATTGTGCCCTAATGAGACACCATTGGCAGGCAGGTGACTTAAATCTCCCCCCTCCCGATAGCAAATGCCTCACGAGTGGTAGAACACCTTCTGGCAGACCGACTCTACAAAACCTACACCATCCACAGAAAAACTGCCTCCTTACTGCCCTGTGCCCTCGGCTGTGGCCAACCACTCTGGGGGCATCTGCGCCCATCAGTTTGGTCCCTTGGGTTGAAGAAGCCCAGTGTGCCCATCAGTCAACAGGCCACTGACCCGGGTGCATCACAAGGTTTCCCACTGCTCCCTACTCAAGGGACTAGAAGTCCCACCCCCCAGCCTCACTTTCCCTCAGGGTCACATTAGGCACCCTTAACACCAAGACAGCTGAAGGCTGCAGTGCCCAGTGACAGAGGACAAGGGCTACACACCTACGTGTCACCAGGAAAGTTGCAACCTCCGCACCTCAATCCCCAGGGTCCCAGAAGAAATCCAAAATAAAACCAAGAGGAGCCCCCTTCGAAAGGACCGCTCTCGAAGACTGACTTCACCACCTGGCTGGGTTTGTAAAGTCAAGGGCCTCCTAGAACAGAAGCGGACAGGTCCAGCCTCCACAAAACGGGGTGAAGAAGGGAAAACTAACTACAAAGAAACAACTAGGCCTAAAGGTTTAAGGCACTCTTTCAAAGTTCAGAAGGGAAAACGACCTGGAAGAAGGGGCGGGGGGAGGGGAGCACCAGCGCCCTGCCCAAGGGTGGCGGCAAGGAGGAAAGTCTCGCTAGGGCCATGTGTCCCACTGCGATGTCAAGCGGCCAGGCGGTCTCCATGGGGCCAAGAAGAGCTGCGGGAGCCTGGGCTTGGCAGTGGGGGGGACAAGTGGGGAAAATAAGAAAAACGAGATGCCTTCATTCCTCTCCACACCTTCCCTGAAACTGTGAGCGGCCCCTGTGATTTACAGTGAAGTATCCATACAGAAAACCGAATCAAAAAGTCCAGGGGGGAGGGGTGCCTGGGTGACTCAGTTGGTTAAGCATCCGACTTCGGCTCGGGTCATGATCTCGCGGTCCGTGGGTTCGAGCCCCGCGTCGGGCTCTGTGCTGACAGCTCGGAGCCTGGAGCCCGCTTCGGATTCTGTGTCTCCCTCTCTCTCTCTCTTTCAAATATAAGTAAACGTTGAAGGGAAAAAAAAAAAAAAAAAAAAAAGTCATCCAGGGGAACAAAGAGCCTGGAGTCTAGTCACACGACTTGAGGTGCCCGAGTGTAGCCGGTGTGTGACTTACACAATCCAGGTTCCCCCTGGGATGATGCTCCCACATCCTGAACACACGGAAGACACACAGACTGCCCCACACTTCCCAGAACCGCACAGCTGCACCCCTCAGGGGAGGCCTTTCATCTGTCCCTCCCCAGCTGGGCTGGCCTTGGCTCTACAGCAAAAGCTTTGACCCATTTCCACAGAAGGTTCCCCACGGCACCCAGGAGAGGACACAGGTGGGAAGCAGAAGTGCAGAGGACCCCAAAGCAGAGCGAGAGGAAAAGGTAATATTGGCAAGAGGCCCAGGACAAGTAACCACACTCCTGTGCTCAAGCTCAGTGCCCATCCTGCTCCCCAGAGAGAGTGAGAGGCCGTGTCCCCACCAGCAACCCCCACGGGGGCCACAGTGGCGAGCTGCAGGGTTGAGGCAACAGGAGGCGGCTGGCTCTGCCAGATGCCATCTCCCCAGGAGGGGTCCCCGAGCGGCCTGTGGACTCCAAGAAAAAGAAGAGATACAAAAGGATCTTCCAGATTCTGAAAAACCTGGATGTCTTTATCTCCCGGCAGGACGCCTGGAGGGTAGGTTGCAGTTTCTGGGGTTTATATAAACCCCTGCAGTCATTCTCAGCAGCAGCCCTCAACCTGGCACCTGTCAGGAGACCTGGGCTCAGGCCCAGGTCAACCAGAGCAGGGGAAACGCTCGCTGCCTTTGCTACTTCTGCCTCTGGAGCTGGTCCCTTGCAGCTGCTGTTCCAGCAGAACTCTCTCTCCACTGGGCCCCGGCTGGCCTAGCATCTAGCATATTCTGTCTCCAACTGCAGATCATGCAGAGATAGCGAGCCTCTCCTGCAAGATGCTACATTTTCTAAGGGCAGCAGCAAGGCCTTCTTGCCCCACCGCACACAGTAGGCGCTCAGGGGGTAGTTGCTGCTGAATGAATGAGTGTATGTCCCGCCAGCCAGGCTTCATTCTGTGATTTCCTGGCCCTTGTCTCCAGATAAGTGAATGGGAGCCTTCTGCTGATGTGACCCGGGATTCCAGAAACAGAAAGTGTCTGAGCCAAGACTGCACCCTCCCATTTAACTCCCGCACGAATCTGGGGCGGCAGGACCGCTGCTGTAGCCGTTCTTAGAGCACTGCTTCCTGGTCGTGAGCCCTACCTGGGAGGAACAGGTGTGTGAAAAAACCATGCACGAGGGGGCCCAGGACATGGGTGTTTGCACTGACTGCTCTTCCCTTCAGCCCCGCCGTGAGCCAGGACAACCCGCCAGGGACTGACCATGTGCACGGCCATGGAGGATGGCCAGACCAGGCGGGTGCCCTGCTGGGCTCACGTCAAGCTGCACGGGCTCCAGCCGCACCCCTTCCGGGTGTCATGGGCTGTCGCTGTTGGTTTTTTTCCCCGATGTGATTATTTTTCACTGCAGTTTGTTCAAGGAAAGGAAGCCAGCGCAAGCCGTAACTCCGTGTTAGGTGAGCTCATCGTACGTAAGGGACCGCCTTTTATTTGACAGGCTGCCGGAACCCACTAGCGTCATGCATGTTTCAGGCAAAATGCCTCTAGAAATCAGCTGGACTATTTCCTATGCGTGATGACTATCCCTCAAGACTCAGTGAACTCTCTCCTATTCTAGGTCTTTTCCGAAGGCCTCAGCAGAGGAATCAGCTGTTCCTCCTGTTACCATCTGTTCACAGAATGCTCTTAGAGAGTCTAAAGGTGTCCTGAGGCTGCGAATTATAAAAGATAGAGATTTAACCCACTTTTTCGACAAGCATTTGATACAAGAGGAGTTTTGGGCGTTTCACAGATAAAACGGTATCCATAGAGTGCTCTGCGGTCCCCCACCAACCCCAGCACTGAATCACAGACTTCTGAGCGGAGGCCCCAGAACCGTCCATCCACGATGCTGCGCAGAGCCTCATCACCTGCTCTGCATCCGGGCCTCTTACCCCTCCGCCCAGGCCAGTGGAGGGGTGAAGCACAGCCCCCACGGGACTGTGTCATGAACTTGGGCTCAGCATGAAGGAGGGACTCTGATTCCTGCATGCAAGCAGGGTAGATGTGACCAGTTGTCCAGCTGCCCTGACGGAGTACCATTCTGCCTCATCCCTCCAGCCCTCCACCTGCAGCCAGGCTGGTGGGCAGCACTTTGGCTGAAAGGTTGGGTGGGCATTCTCAGATCTCAGAAGCTGGGTGGCCAAGAACTGCGGTGTTTGCTCATGTTCTGTATTAGCGTTCTCCAGAGAAACAGAACCAGTAGGATCTTTGTAAGCATAGAAAGAGATTTTTCATGAAGAATTGGCTCACACAATTATGGAGACTGACAAGCCCCAAGGTCTACAGTCAGCAAGCTGGAGAACCATGGGAGCTGATGATATAGTTCCCTTGCCAGGACGCTGAAGACCCAGGAAGAGCTGATGTTTCAGTTTGAGTCCAAAGGCGGGGAAAAAAAAGCAAAAAACAAAAACAAAAAACAAAAAAAACAGGGTTCCAATCTGAAGGCAGGCAGGCAGGCAGGAGGGTTTCCTTCTTATTCTAGGGAGTTTTTGTTTTAGTCAGGTCTTCAACTGATTGGATGAGGCCCACCCATCCTACAAAGGGCAATCTACTTTATTTAGTCAGTCAATTTAAATGTTAATCTCATTCAAAAATACCCTCGCAACAACAGTCAGAATGATGTCTGACCAAACGTGGCAGTTTACATATCTGGTCAAGTTTACACATAAAATTAACTATCATAGGTACACATTTTTCTTGTTCTGTAAAATTAATGGAGGATAAGAAGAGAGAACTGGAGAGATGCCAATTTTGGCCACACTTCATTTCCATTTTGTCATGGGGACTCTTCCAGAAGACAGGCTAAAGACACCATAGACTAGTTGGCAAAGCAGTTGTGCCCCTTTAAACCCTTCGCCCCGCTTCCCAAAGTACAAAAGGCTTCACTGACCCACTCAGCTGTGAGCCACTTGAGAGCGGGGCCTTTATCCTGGTCATACAGGATATGACTCCAGTGTCGACCACGTCCCATCACGCAGAAGTCCTCCAGTATGGATTTAATGAATAAATGAATGAGTTAACAAAGAATGATTGAATGGCCTCTGCCGTCTTGAAATCCATTCAGTGACTTTAAACTGTAATTCTTTAAATTTTTCTTTTAATGTTTATTTTTTGAGAGAGAGAGTGAGAGAGCAAGAGAGACAGAGCACGGGCAGGGAAGGGGCAGAGAGAGAGGGAGACACAGAATCCGAAGCAGGCTCCAGGCTCCGAGCTGTCAGCACAGAGCCCGACGCGGGTCGAACTCATGGACTGTGAGATCATGACCTGAGCCGAAGTCGGACGCATACCTGACTGAGCCACCCAGGTGCCCCTAAACTGTCATTCTTTAATCAGAATTACACAGAGCCAAAGATTGAGCTGCACACACGCTGCACCAGACAGAAGTTAGCCAGCATCCAAAGGATAGGCCTGTCTACAGTGGGTCTCTGGGCTTCAGAAAGAAGATGCCCCCCGTCCATAAACCCGGTCACATTCACCCCTCTGAGGAGCTGCTGATCTATCATCTACCCTCTGAGGTGCCATTTTGATTCGGCCAAACCCTGGAGGGCACCGCACCCCCAAGTGCCTGGTTTCCTTCCCGCTGGGCACGCAAGGGGCTTCCCCGCCAGGCCTCACTGCCCAGAGAGGCAGGAGCCAGCCCAAGGCTCCAACAGCCCTGAGAAGTCTGCAGTCCTTGTACCTCTTTCTTTTTCAGGCTAAAAATAAGAACTGACCCTTTTCCGGGTCACATGTTTGTTGTTGAAGTTTTCCTGTGGGAAAACGAGAATCAAAGTCACGAATCCTGAGTGCCCTCCCTGTGAAAACTGAGAACATAGGGCTGTGCCTTTGTGCGACAGCTGTGTCCCCGCGTCCTGTCTCCGGACACGGCCTGACGGCTGACGCTGTGGAAAAGCTCCAGGGTGCCCAGGGTTTCTGTGGACAGCTAAACCGCATTTGGCTTCTTCCTTGTTAAAGAAGTTGCCTCTTTCTGCCACGTCCACCCTCTTCCTTCATCCCTATAAAAACAAATCTATTTTTGGAAGATACATAGGCTGGGCCAGATTCTCACGCTGAAGGGGAGGGCAGAGGGGAGAGCCTACAGCGAGGAGGGAAGAAGGAGAAGTGGGGAGACTGAGGAATGGGGACATCGCTCTCCTTATATCTCTGTCCGGCACCTGGAGTAAAGCTCCAAGTGTTGAGTACAATCTATGGCCCCAATGAAGGTGTCATGGTACCCACGACCATTCTGCTACATTCGGTGCTCAAGGTCGATCCAGTGGGCTACTTGGAAGGAAAGGTTCCTACTTATGGCCACAAACTCAACATCAGAGATCTATCCCCTGGGGAAGATGGCTGATCCCTGGGAGGTATTGGCCAGGCCGGGGAAGGGGCATCTATTCCCTTCGTGATTTTCCCCAGCCCAGCTCCAATTGAAGGTTCTGAAATGGACTCTCACTGCACAGAGTGGGCCCAGGCCCCAGGGTGGGCTTGCATTAACCCAGGGGATTAGGTACAGCTGGAGCCAGCTCTGACCTGTGGGTCAGCACAGCGGGTCAGCACGGCCAGCCACCCCTGGCATGAAGTCAGACCCTGGTGGCAGCCCCGTCATGGCACAGGTTGCCTGCAAACAGGTCCACGGCACCAGTGATGCCCCAGCGCCCAGGAGGGACAGGCTGGCCACTGACACTGGAATGCTCTGTCCACGGCGCCGTGGTGCTGACTGGCACTGTGCTCAGCCATGCCGCCCCGTCATCCACGTGCCTGCCACCACGCAGGTGTGGCGACCTCACCACCCCCTGGCCCCCTGTGTGTGCTCCTGTGTTGCTCCCAAGGTGAAATGTGCAGAACACAATCATGTTTGCCTTATTTCCCAGCCACGGACGTGCAGCTTTCAACCTCCACAGCAGCCCTGATGTGCCTGGTTCATGGCCATTTGCCTTGTCTTTATTCTTTTCTTCTTCAAACATTCTTGCTGCCCAAGCCTCTTCCTTGAGGTTCTCACTTCCATTTGCCCACAGAGAAATGTCTCGGCACCCCACTTTGAAATCCTAGCCCTGGGGAGTCTGCAGTACAGAAGGTATAAAACGAGAAAGAAAACCGAGCCCAGCCCAACCCCTGTGGATATGACCCCCGTTCCTCCCCCAGGAGAAAGGCGCTATGTCCCCTCGCCAGTGGGAGACCCCTCACTACCTCCCAGGGAGGCCTACGAGTGCTGGGGACACCTGAGTGGGGTGACAGTCACCACTGCGGGCATCCTGGGCTCCCACCGGCCCCAGCCCCACACTCACCTGATAGGCAGCTTGTCTCATGAACTGCTTGGCGGGCTGTTTCCAAATGGCGGGCACTGTGATGACCCATCTGACGTCAGAGTTCTCAAACTCTGATCCCGCTTGGTCACTCAGCTCCTAAAACCAAGGGAAATGCAGCAGGTCAAGTGGACACAGCTGGTCCTCCTACAGCTTCACCGAGAATTCCAAGCTTCCTGGCCATGAACTCTTGAGGTAACTATTGGGCCACCTCCTGAACTTTCCAGTGTCAGGACGCAAGGGTCTGTTTCCTGAATATTCCACAAGCAGGGAGCTCAGCTCCTTTCACTCACTGAACGTGACTGCAGGCAGCAGGTGGGGGAGATCAGAAGCCTTTGGCCACTTCTGAATCACGTGACAGGGAAAGAGACAGTCTCCCAGGCCTCAGTTTCTTTATCTGCACAATGGGGATAATAATCCCTAGCTTATACTAGTGTTGGAAGGGGTGATAGTTTTCTGAGAGCTCCATTTCCTGGGAACTTACTCTGTGGCAACCTTGTTAAGCACTTTGCATAACTCATCTCCATTAATCCAAGAATCCCATTAGGAAGGGATTATAACTCTGCCTTTTCTACAGATGGGAACCTTAGGCTTAGAGATGTCCAGAACCTTTTGATGACCACACAGCTAGGAAATGGCAGAACCAAAATCTGGACCCAGACCCAGGTATATCCTGACTCTTAAAGGCCAAGGTCTTGACTAAATTGTTACATGTAGTCTCGCGTCTAGAACAGAGCCTAGCCCAGTTGTCGAAGGAGTGGTCACTGTCCTCCACCTTATCACAAGGCCAGCACATCAGGGGAGTTCTCCTTGCAGGACAGGAAGGATATGAACATGACCTAAGCAAGAACCAGGCTGCCCTTAACTTCTGGTCAAGGTTAAACCACACCAGCAGAAACCACGTGGATAAATGGGATGGGCAGAAGCATCAGAGGTTTGCACCAAGTCCCTGCAGACAAAATACGTCTCTAGAATACATCTCAGACTCATATTCTCATCTGTAAAATGGGGACAATAAAACTAACGTGCAGTGTTTCTGGCAAGAACAAGTGAGAACACACGAGGAACATCTCGCCCGGAGAAGACCTCTGATAAAGCTAGTTCCTTCCTATCCCTTGGCTCCTGTTGCCACAGTCACCAGACAAATCTGAAATCAAACCTAAACACACACTACTGCCCTCCTACATCAGAGTCAGTTCTGGGGACGTGTTTCAGAAGAGTAATAGGCTGGCCATTTGTTTTTTCTGATGGGTGTCTCATTTCCTCTACTGTTTCAGTAGTTATCTGGGGACCAACCCACCCTCTCACCGAACTAACTTCCTGTTGGATGGTCAGTTCCTTTTTTTTTTTTTCCTTTTAAAAAAGTGTTTTCATTTTTAATTGTGACAAGAACACATAATATAAAATCTACCCTGTGAGCCTTTTGTAAGCATACAGGTCAGCAGTGTTAAGTAGGTTTAGTAAACTCTTTCTTAAAACATGTTTTTAGAAACATCTCTGCATTACGCTCGTGTGAAACAGCAGGGTTGTTTGTTTGTTGCATTGTGTTTTATTTCCTTGCAGGTCTGCCTTGGGCTTTAGAGGCACGTGAGTGATGATGGGTTAGGAAGGGTTCTAAGTATGCTGCCGATCACCATCCAGTCTGTTTTAGACTTTTCTGGGTTTTTTTGTTTGTTTGTTTTAAGGCTTCAGGCCCAGGAAAGAGTCCAATCCGCGAAGCCCGGTGTGGGGCTTGAACTCATGACCCTGAGATCAGGACCTGAGCCGAGCAAGAGTCAGACGCTTAACCGACTGAGTCACCCAGGCGCCCCTATTTTAAACTCTTCAAACAGGAAAAGGCTCAAAACATGAATGATGGGCTTTCCTGGCCGGAGGGAAGGTTGTTTAGACAAGCTGTTTGTTCACCAGTGGATGGAGTACAGCTTGCAAGCGAAAGGGCCCTGCCGTTAATTAAACTCCTCATTATGTCAGGACTTTCACTTGCTTTCCTCCATGAAAGATGAGCCTGCTTCATGCACGTGATTCCTCAGATATGCTGCTTTAGTAGATATTCTCCTGTGCTTATCCTGGGCCAGCAAGCAACAACCCCTCCTCTGACTCCATCTGTCCTTTAAATACCAGCCAGCCCTCTCGTGAAGGGCCCGGCCCTTATAAATCTCCTCAAAAAGCTGTTCTTCATGGAATTTCTTGACAGCATGTGCCCCGCTGGGAGAAGGTGCTAGCAGGTTCCAGCTGAGCTGACATATTGGAAACCACACACCCCCTCCTGCACCCCTGCTTGATCTCTGCCCCCTCCACCTCTTCCCTCCCCTTCTGAGACGGGGTGTTCACCCTTTTCCCTTTAACCGACTTGAAACACAATTCAATGTCAAGGACTTTCTCAAGTCCTAAATTTTCCCCGAGTCCCCTGGCTCCTCCTTGGAACCCGAGGGCCCCCGGAGTACTCGGCCTCCCTCTGCTCCTTCACTTTCTCGGGGTGTCCACATCCGCTACAGGCAGACAGTCCTTCACTTGGCAGTCTGGGCTCCCAGGCGCTGCGCCCATCCCCCTGGGATCTCAGCTCTTCAGGCTGACACAGGTCCACCTCTCTGGGCCCTCCTGGCCTGCTTGGCTGTCCCCAGGAATGATGGTGCTCTCCCCTTACTACCTCCTCCCTCTTACTCCTTCTTCTGTCCTCTCCCCTCTCCCCTTCTGGTGTAAGAATTATTTCCCAGGATCCACTTCTTCCCTCGCCGCCCCCCGTCTTTCTTCTTGGTCTTCACGCTCCCTAAATGACCTGCCACTCTGTCTCAGAGTCTCAGAGCCTTCAGACACACCTGCTTTAGGATCGGAGTCAGCTGCCTCCACATGGCTTTCCTCCGCCCTACAGGCCCTGGGATGCAGTGGTCTCCCTCCTTCTAATGCTATGTCTGTGGCCATGACATTCCCCTATTAGAAATCCTTTGATGGCTCTCCATTACCCAAGAAGTTCCTTAGCTTGGCATTCGAGGCTCTGCACAGCCTCGACCCGAGCTCACTGTTCCCATTCTATTCTACAGCTGTGCCCTTCTCCCACTCAAAACTGCTTGCTTTCCACAGCTGTTGGCTGTGTTCTTCCCCTGTGCTGTTCTTGAAACACCCACCCTTCCAGCTGCTGCCAGTGAGAGGCCCCCAGTGCTCCTCGTCCAGGGAGTCTTTCCTGATGCTGCACTTTGGGCAGAATCTCTGCCTTCACCAAACACCCAGTTAGTTACCCCCTCACAGCACTAACCCATTGACTACATGCTCCTTCGCACTGTGTTTATTTTGACACTCCTTCGGATCTGGCACACAGGAAGGAAGGAAGGAAGGAAGGAAGGAAGGAAGGAAGGAAGGAAGG
>NW_024423298.1:0-42258 GCF_014898765.1 Herpailurus yagouaroundi
AGGAAGGAAGGAAGGAAGGAAGGAAGGAAGGAAGGGAGGGAAGGAGGGAGGGAGGGAGGGAGGGAGGGAGGGAGGGAAGGAAAGGAAGAAAGAAAGAAAGAAAGAAAGAAAGAAAGAGAAAAAAATGAAAAAGGTACTTGAATGAATGAAAGCAGTATCACGTTCTCACATCTTTGTTTCCCTTGAGCCCTATTTCTAGAACTCTATTTCCAGAATTCACTAAATTTCTACTAGTGATCACATAATACCAAATGCTTCTAAAGTGCCCAATTCTTTGTGGATAAAGCTCAGTACACACATCTGATTTACACACCCACTCATCACCATGCCCATGGGAGGACACTGAGTGGACAGCTGTATTCCACTTAGAAATTAGCCATTCTCCCACATCCAGGACCATCACTGCACAAACCTTTGCAACAGTCATCCCAGGGGTTCACTCATATACCAGCAGCTTCCGTGGGGTCTGGGAGGGACAGCAGCAACCATTTGCCAATAGTTTACTGTGCGCAGCCCGGAGGAAGGTTTAACATCAACCCACGAGGTACACAACCTGCCCCACTCTTCAGGTTAGGGAGGTGGGTGTTGGAGAAATTAAGCGCCTTGCCCGAGATCACACAGCTGCTACGTGTGTCTTCTGCCCGTTTTTCTGTTTTTTGTTCGTTTATTTGTTTGTTTACAGAGATATAATTCACATACCATAAAATTCTCCTTTATAAAAAGAAGTTTATTTATGTTAAGGGGGGGAGTGGGAGGGGCAGAGACAGAGGGAGAGACAGAATCCCAAGCAGGCTCGGTGCTATCAGTATGGAGCCTGATGCGCAACTAGAACTCATGAACCGTGAGGTCATGATCTGAGCCAAAATCAAGAGTTGGACGCTTAACCAACCGAGCCACCCAGGTGCTCCCTAAAATTCTCCTTCTTAGACTGTACAGTTCAGTGGGTTGTAGCAGATTCACAAGGTTGTGCAACCATCACACTATCTGAGTCCATCACCCCGCAGAGAAACCCCGTTCCTATTAGCTGTCACTCCTCCCCCCCCCCCCCCAGCCCCTGGCAACCTCGAATCTGCTTCCTGTCTCTGTGGACTTGCCTCCTCTGGCCATTGCATACAAATGGAATCCTCCAGTATCGTCTGGCTTCTCCTCCTTAGCAGAACGTGTTCAGGGTTCACCCATGTTGTCCCGGGCATCAGTGCTCTATTCCTTTTTATGGCTGAATAATATCCCATTGTAGGGACAGACCCCACTTCGTAACCTGCTCGCTGACGGACGTTTGCGCTGTTTTGCTTTTCTGTTATTACAGAGAGCGCCGCTGTAAACACTCACATGCGAGTTTTTGTGTGAATACATGTTTTCATTTTTCTTAGGTGTCTGAGGAGTAGAATCGCTGGGTCATGGGGTAGCTCTGTGTTCAACCTTCAGAATCTGCCAGACTTTTCCACGGCAGCTGTGCCATTTTCCATTCCTGCCAGCAGTGCACGTGGGTGCATCCTGCTTTCTGAATGCCAGTCCTACCTGTCCTCCCTCAGGGCGTTACCACGCACCCCCCTCTGGCTGGCAGGTGCACCTCCCCCACCACAAGGCGCTGGCACGTGCCCTACCTTCAGCGCCTGCTCCTTGAAGTACTGCAGGGCGTAAGCGAAGATTTCAAGGGCTTTGACTTTCTTGCCGTTTGCTGCCGTTAAGTCTGTATCCATGGTGAGGTCCTGGTGGGGGAGAGGAAGGAATAGTAAGGCCAGGGAGGAGAAACACACCTTGTAGCTTCGGGAACTGCTACCTGGGGATCTGGGGAGCCCGGTGAGCCATATTTCTGTTTCTTGATATTTGGGAGACCAGGATAGTGTGTCCCCCGAAATGAGACTGGCAGCATTGTCCCCTTACTCTGTCGGGGGCCCTTGCTGTCCCCTTCAGCCCCTCCCTCCACTTCTCCCTATCTTCCTCCCTCCCTCTTGTTTTCTCTCTCCTGGATCCTCACAGAGCAGAAGTCTCGGCACAGTGACAGAGCCCAGGAAGGGGGAAAAGTCAGCAGGCACCACTGCTGATGCCATTTACATACTATTTCCACACTTGGACACACATGGTCACCCTCAGGAGCCCCCCCTGGCAGAGGCCTAAATAATCACACCAACTCGCTGACGTGCACGATGCTTAAACAGACATGAAGCTTTTGTTTCCCAATAGGCTGCCAACCAAGTCTCCAAAATAGAAGAGCTCCTATTTTAAGGCTTGTGCTTAATCCTCTTGGGAGCACAGCATCACTGCCTCCCTCCCTCTGCCAGAAGCTAAAGCAGTCCGGTCCTTGGGTAGAGGATGCTCTGGGAGACGCTGGCTGGACTGGGGTCATAAAAAAAAAACGACAGGAAAAGTGCTCACAGGGTGGAGATGGGCAGAGAACGGGGGTGAGCATCAGGAGGACGCTCCCAAGTCAGCCCGAAACCAACAGGCTCATTACTGCCGAGGCAAAAAATCAGTGGGGCCTCCGGATCGATCCCGGCTGGATAACTAGGCTTTGCCTTTAGAGCATGAAGGGGCACGAGGCTACTAAACCGGCCTCGTGGAGCCTGTCAGCCGTCCTGAGCCATGGACGCAAACTCACTCCTCCCAACCAGCCACCTCCCACCCCTGGTGCTCGGCAGAGACGCTCCAGATTTGGGGAGGCGACTCCCAGGCTCAGAGAGGTGGCCGAGCACCTGGAAGCCATAGGCTCAGAACTGAAAACATTCAAAACTGAAAAAATTCCTGTGCTTTCCACCTGCACAAGATTGCTGTTCAGCACTGAATCCCATCAGGTGAACCGGGAAGGATGTATTTCTAGCAGAAGTCTGTCTGCTTCACAGAGATAGAACCACACCAAGCAGCACGCAGCCTTGGAGACCGGGTGCTGGCAGCTGGGTTTCCATTAACATTTGTCTTGTCATCTGCAAGCACTTAAGAGCCCACAAGGAAAGCAATAATGGGAGCTAGCAATTAACTAGAACTTACTAAGTACCAGGCTGGCTCTAAGAGCTTTGCGTATTTTGATTCCGTTAATCCTTACAACATCCCCGTGAAGAAGGCACTGTCAGTGTCTCTATTTTACAGGAGGCGCAGAGAGGTTAAGTAACTTGGATTAAGTATCTTGAAGGTGGCAGAGGCAGGATTTTTAAATCGAGGCCGTCTGGTCCCAGGGTCTTAAACACCATTGCCATCCTGAATCTCTAAGTACCAAGAATTAAGGAAAATTTATGGGATAAAGTGCTCAAACTGAGGAGAACCTATCCTGTGGCCCAAATGTCTCCATGAAGCTTGGGAGACGGGCCTAACTGATGGAGACAGCTTCTAGAACTGGGAGTTGAGCCTCTAACAATCGGGCACTTGATTTCCTGAGCTGCCTGCTTCCCCACACAGAGAGGAATGGGCCAGTTGTTACTTTTTTTTTTAAATTGATTGATTGATTGAGAGAGAGAGAGAGATTGAAAGGGAGACTATCCCGGGCAGGTACCACACTCAGCTCAGAGCCCGACGTGGGGCCTGATCTCACAAACCGTGAGATCATGACCTGAGCCAAAATCAAGAGTCAGACGTTTAACTGACTGAGCCACCCAGGTGCTCTGCCAGTTGTTACTTCTAAACTAGTTAGTTAATAGCTACTGTCCTAGGTCCCCCAAATGCCCCGAGCCCCCAAGTCCCTCCTTCAGAATTCCCGATCTCCCAACAACCCAGCAACCGAAGGGGGATCTCCTGGCGTGGCATGTCCCCCACCCCTATGCCTCCAGCCAGCGTCCACTCTGGTCAGTTTCCAAGGCAAACAAGTTGTTAAATATTCTGAATATCTCTCTGCCCACGTGTATAAAAGGAAGTGCTGTCTACTCCACCAAAGTGTTGAGTGCGCCAGGTCATCTCTAAGATCAAGGTAAATGGATGTTAATTTCTGCTTGGGAGAAACCTAAGGGTTTCCTGAGTTGGAAAGACCTCCCCCACCCAGGCTGGAGGAACCCTGTCTCTCCAATGCGGAGGACCCGGGGCCAGGGAGAGTATAGCTTACCCCAGTGGTATGCAACTTCATCTTGAACTTCTCCAGGTACAGCCACTGCTTGGCCTCGTTGGGATCCAGGTCATGGTAAAAGTCCCTGGCGGCATATCCAAAGCTGTGGAATTTCCTCTCGGGAGTCAACAAGATGGTGGTCGGGGTCTTCTGGTTGGACACCCCAGGGTCGCCTCCTTCCCATCGCCTGACCCCAAGGAAAGGCAGAGGTTATGGGACCTTCTTTCATAAGCCCAGTTCGGACAGCAGTGATTCGAGCACCTACACGTGCATGATTCTTATAGATGTGGGTGCTCATAATAGCTGCTACAGATGCTCTCTGGTTCAGCTGGCTGAGCAGTGATCACTGATACGACTCCGCTTAGAAAGCAATATAAAAGGGGCAAGCACCAGGTTCTTGCTGAATAATAAGGTCTGCTTTGACCTTCCACTCAGTGTTTACTGAGGATCTACTCTGTGCAGGTGCCAGTGACAAGGAGACGAAACATCTCTCTGCCTTCCAACAACTCACAACCTAGTAGGTTATGTCTTTTGGGGGGAGATAAGGGGTCTGTTTTTTTTAATTTGCAAGCACCCAAAGCAAATGTATAGCTGGTTTGTGTCCTCTCTAAAACAAGGTAGGGTATAAACAAATACATAAATACCAGGCTTATCGTATGGAAACAAGGGGCCCAGGGAAATGCCCTGGGGGTCAGAGAAGGCAGAGGTGCCAGGTGGTGGGGCAGGGGAAGAATGCAAGGCTCAGGACAGACTCAAAGGACTGACCGAGAGCTAGATCTTGAAGGATGGAAGGGCACTGCAGGCTGCTCAGAGGTGGGTGAACACAGGACATTTACCGGGATGCAAGTGACCGTGTGGGGTAGAGAAGGAGTATGTAAATGGGAAGTGTGAGAAACGAGATTGGGAAGGTGTTTGGAAGCAGGTGGAAGAGACCCCTGGGGAGAGAGAGACTTAACCAGTGAGTAACAGGGAGCCACTAAAGGTTTTAGGGCAGGGGTATGGCAGAATCCGAGTTGGGACTGAACAGAGCAAACTGAACCAGACAGGAAGCCAGGAGGCTGAGGAGGCTCAGGCCTGTTCTGGGAGCAGAGACAATGGGGCTCCAACCAGAGTAGAGGAAAGCGGTGGAGGAGGAGGGGCCATCCCAAGTGAGAGCCCAGCTAAATGGCAACGGAGGTGAGCAGGCGCTCACCTCCCAGATGTTCCAACTTCAGAGCCTAGAGGAGAAAGCGCCCTTCACAGAAACCGGGAGCCCTGACCAAGGAAAGTGGGAAACTCCAGGTGAGCCCGCTGGCGTTGAACTCCCAGGACGGGGTCGAAGATGTAAGCCTGGCGTTCACAGGAGAGACCCAGGAGGAAACAGACTTGGGTGCCTCCATACCAGGGTGACAGCCACCGTGACAAGGTGGCAGGAGAGCCCTGATGGGAGCAGTGAGGTGGGAAGGGACTATGTCCCGCAAGTCTGTGTGCTGAAGAGGTGCCAGAAGAGGCGAGAGGTGAGGACAGACAGACAGGCAGAGTCTGTGGGATTACATCCTGGAACTGATGGGAGGGTAAGGGAGTGGGGAAGGGGGTCAGTGGAGCCCCAGAGAAGCTTCCTTCCTTCCCTCAGATAGAAAGAAGGAGAATACGAAGAAGAGTAGAGAAAGCAGCTGACTCGAAGCTTCTCCCTCCCGCTCTGGGGCCACGGCAGAGAAGCCACAGCTGCCACGGTGGCCAGGAGGCTCTCTTCTGGACCAGGTCCCGGCTCTGCAGCTGGCTCCCATCCTGCCACTAGCCACATGACCACTACGAGGAGCATCTGGTGGTGACACAGAATAGGAGGGGAAGCACGCCCCTCCCCCCCCCCCCCCCCCCCGCCTGCCAGGAAGGTGGCAGAGCACCTGGCTGAGCTCACACCTGCTCCTGACACGGCACCGTGAAGCTTTGGTGGCACCATCACAGTCCAGGTGGAGAGTCGACCTAGATTTGCCATGCAGATGGGCCTGGAACCGTCCCTGGCAAGTGCCCCAGTCAAGCTCCATCAAGATGCAGGCTTCTACCCAGGGAGACGTCCCCGTGGTGACCCCACTGAGACACAGGGATGATCATCACCCAGGCGGACACTGGGTACCTGAGCCAGGGTGACATTCCAACGTTTCAACGAATGGACTTCCTGTTACCATTAACACTGCCATTTTCAGTAGGCAAGGAACCTCCGGAGTTTTTCCCCTTCCAATTTTTATTCCTCCCTTCCTATTAACATACACAAAATTAAGCTTTCTCAGTCATAATTTTGTCAGTCTGTATCATGGTTATGTTAACCTGTTCTGATTGAAGTAAAATTCAGGTAGAACCTCTCTCCAAAATCTTCTCTACAAGAACTGAGATAATGTCTCTAGAGAACCTGAACGCTGCAGCTACTGGGTGAGAATTCCTCCCAAGCAATTGCAATGTGTTTCTGCTCTTGTTTTTTTTTTTTTTTTTTTTTCTTTCCAATTTTCATTACAAGGCTATCCCTTTGAAACAACATTTCTTAAAACAACTATGTAGAAGCTAATAAACACTGGTTCTAGCTTTTCCTAGCATGCTCTTGTCTCTTCGGGGTTTCCCTCTCTGGGGATGACAGAGCAGACCCCACGGCAGGTGTCTGGCTAACCAGAGGCAGAATCCTGCTGATGACTGGACACAGAGGGCTATGCTGTCATCAGGCTTCTCTACTAGAACCGGCTTTTCATTATTTCCTGATGACAGGACACCCCCGGGTCTCTGTAGCCTCTTAGGATATCTAAACCAAGATTGGGGCAGGGGTCACTTTTGCTTCATGACTTATGTTTTAAGCAGCACGCTATAAAAACACATAAGCTCTTACTCCAGGAGCGATAACGAAATTCCACAATTACCAGCTAAAGGAGTTGTTGCAAAGCCAATCACAATGCATCTTGAGAGCCATCCTTGGGTTTGGAAAATCAGAGTGATCGACTCCTGGCTCCCAAAGCTTTGAGGGGCCACAGACTCTGTAGGAGGGCCATGCGCCAGACCAGAGGAGCCAGTGTAGGTGCTGGGATCGACCAGAATCCTCGCAGACAATTGGTCACGCGTGCGGGTGGGGTGGACGAGAGGGCGTGCCAGGCTGCTGTGTGCCTGGTGGGGCGGGGGTGGAGGGAGGGGCGTCCTGAGCACAGAGTGTGTCCCAAGAGACCCTGGGCAACTTCAGGGTCACCCTTCAGGTTCATGTGGCTGAAATCCACCCCTCTGTTTTTTCTTAGGCATGGTGCTTTCTGCTTCTGGTCACCGTCATGTAAGAACTAGCACCTTGCCTCCTTACATTTCAGTCCGTGCTAAGCCCTTGACGGGAAATCTCATTTCATTTGTGCACACTCGGTGAGGCAGACAGTCAGTATCCCCATTTCACAGATGAGGAAATTGAGGATTAGAAGGCCCAGCGCTTGTGTAAGCTCACACAGTATGTGGCCGAGCTGATGCCTGGACCTCCTCCATCACAGATACCCTGAGCCAGCACCTCTTGCCCGAGCTGCATGCTGGAATAACCTGGGCCAGATTTCAAACGCGCTGTCCAGGCCCTTCCTCAGACCAACTGAGTCAGAATTAAGTCAACGCTTTTACAGACCAGGAACCTGGAGCCCAGAGATAAGAGCAGTTTACCCAAAGGGGCACAGGGGTTTGGGGCTGAGCTGGGCCACAATCCAGGACCCGCCTCCTAAGTGCCACTCACCTGCTCCTTAAACTAACTCCCTTCCCCTCCCCCAGGTCCGCCCCCAAGTGTCCACAGGTGCACTGACCGGTGCCTGCACTTGGCCCTCCCCACCCATACCACAGCACTCACCTCATCACGTGGATACATTCTGGCTCCTTGGTGAAGCTGTAGGCATAGCCACTGGACGTGGTTCCAAAGTCAACGGCCACCACCACGAGAAATGTCTGCTGTTCTGAGACATTCGGGTCAGCGTCATTCTGCAGATACACCAAGTTAAGGTGTGGGGGTGGGGAGTGGCGGTGGCCCAGCCTGGCTTTCAGGAGGATACGCCGGGGTTGGGGGGGGGGGTTGTGCCCAGTTGTGCCCCCCCACTACAGACAGAATTCTGGCTCAAGTGTGCCGCACGGTGAGCCCTATGGAGAAGGCAGGCCAGCCTCAGCCCCCCACCCGGGTAGTTCAGGGAGGAATGGAGCTGTCCCTGAGTGGAGGGCCAAGCTGACAGGGTGAAGTCACTCACCTAGAGCTTGCCCCCACCCCCTTTATCAACTGCTTATGACCATGACAAATTATGGAAGTTTTGCCATCCAGTCTGGAAGCCCAGGGGTTCCTTGACTGACACAATCTTCCCCTCACTCTCCTCCCCGAGTTCCTGTGCAGACCTCCAGACACTGCCCGCCCAGAATATTCTCTGCCAGCTGTGGCCTGGGCACACCCAGGCGAGCACTCCATCTGCTCAGGTGTGTTGTGAGCGGGAATAAGGCTTTGCATGCCAGGGCCCCTCGCCATGTGATCCTGGCAAGTCCTGTCCCCTCGGGGACCAGAGACGTTCCTCAACATTAAGCAAGCGGGTCAGGCCACTCCAGCTTTCCAAACCTTTTTTTTTTTTTTTTTTTTTTTTTTTTTGAGCATGTAGACTTTTTTATATGTCCACAGAGCTCCACATTAGAAACCAATACATTTGGGGTTTGAAGTGTATTGTTTAGAGCAGGGGGTGAGATCCCCACCCCTCTGCCCCTCTGGCCTCTCCCCACTGACCCCCATCCCCACATACCCCAAGGTGACCCTGAGCTCTTATAGGAGCCCTCAGGGTGCAGAGTTTGCAAACCTGCCATACGAGGGCCCAGCCATAGGTGGCCAGCTTCCCGGGTCCCCCAGGACCGAGGGAGTTCCAGGACGCTGAATAAGGTAAAACGCAGATGGTTCCAGGAAAACCAGGACAGGCTGGTACCCAGGAAGCTACCCCTCCCCTGGTTACTTTTCTCTGGTCGGCTACGTGTGGGCCCCTTTAAGAGCTGCCTCACAATATCCATCTTTTCAGTGAGGGGTCAGGTGGGAGCAAATGCCCAGTCTCCAGCCCCCTCGCTGTTCAGGTCTTCTCTCTGGGGCCGGCTGTGCGAGAAGCAAGCCCAGCCACACGCGTGTGGACATGGCAGTGAACTGTAGCAACTGCATTTCACTGGAGCACCGGCCAGATGCGGCTGCTCCCTTACAGAAGGACACCTCACCACCTCTGGGCCCTCGATCTTTAAAGGGTTGCTCCCGCCCTGCCTGGTACCCACCCAGGCCAAGAGCTCCAGAAGCGCCAGTCACACTATAGAAAGCCTTTCCAGGCCCAGGGTGGGGAAGGGGCTGTGTGGGCTCCCGAGGCTGGTACCAGGACAATGTAATCTCCACCCATGAATGTGAGGGGCTGCCCAGCAGCCTGTCTCGTGAGGGCACATCCAGAAACCAAAGATAATCAGCACATATCCCCACACATACATACGCATTTCTTACCACAATATGGGAAGGGGACAATGGCGTTATTCCCGTGTCCCCCAGACTCCGGGCCGGAGATGAATATGCAGACGTGGGGGCTGTTTCTGAAAGGAAAGACAAATGTGCTTAGAAGTGGCACGGGCTGACCCAGGGGGCAGAAGCGAGCTGCCTGGCTTTGCTGCTACAGATGCTACTGCCCCCCAGAAAGCCAACTAACGTCGTAGGCAAGGCTGAACCCGGCCATGAACGTAGTGTCTGCTCTGGCACCCCCTCGTATGTGGTATTTAAAACTTGGCCAGACTGGGGCGCCTGGGTGGCGCAGTCGGTTGAGCGTCCGACTTCAGCCAGGTCACAATCTCGCGGTCCGTGAGTTCGAGCCCCGCGTCAGGCTCTGGGCTGATGGCTCGGAGCCTGGAGCCTGTTTCCGATTCTGTGTCTCCCTCTCTCTCTGCCCCTCCCCCGTTCATGCTCTGTCTCTCTCTGTCCCAAAAAATAAATAAACGTTGAAAACTTGGCCAGATGAAACGTTCCTCTTCTCCCAGTGGCCACCAGGCCTCTCGCTGCGTGCCACCCCCAACCCCCACTTAGCAGAGATGCTGCCCAATCCCCACGTGGCCTCAGCTCCAGGCTTGCGCCCTCTGAAGAACTGGTTCTTAAGCCAGGCACCATGACAGGCCAAACCTGCAGCCACCTGTGCAAACTTCTGTGTGCCATGTTTTTTGAAAGAGTATCCACAACCCTCAGGTTCCCTACCCAACCCCACAGACCAACAAGCCCCCTTACAGGAACATAGGACAGGACTGCAGCTTCCGGAAGGAAATTCCTTGCTTGGTGGACACGTCCCCTCCTCCCTCCCTCCAGCATGAGGCCGCATCACAACATGGGGAACTCATCTCTCTTCGGCGATACTGGAGGTCTTTGACATTCAATAAGAAAAACCACAGGGGCGCCCGGGTGGCTCAGTCGGTTAAGCAGCCGACTTCGGCTCAGGTCATGATCTCACGGTTCATGAGTTTGAGCCCCGCGTGGGGCTCTGTGCTGACAGCTCAGAGCCTGGAGCCTGTTTCAGCTTCTGTGTCTCCCTCTCTCTCTGCCCCTCGCCTGCTCACGCTCTGTCTCTCTCTGTCTCTCAAAAATGAATAAACATTAACAAATTAAAAAAGAAAAAAGAAAAACCCCAGCAGAATGACAGGTGGATCAGCATACCTAGACCCTGCACGTGGGTGGGGCCCCATAAGGTCAAACCAGAGAAGAGCCCAGAGCAAAGCAGACGAACGTCGTTTTGTTGATTGCCCTGCTCCTCTCGCAATTATTCCGGTGCTGACGTTTGTCCTGACACCTTGCGAGAGCCCAGTGGCTCTCCCCCAGGAATGAGCACCCAGGGAGAAGTCACACTGTCCCCACTGGAAGCCCCACACTGCTCTCCCTGCCCGCCACCGAGGACCCACAGGGCCAGCAGCGGAGCAGGGACGGTAGGCTCCCACCCTGGTGACAACGGCCGACCCTGAGCGCCTTCCAATACCAGGTGTTATCTGGGGTGCTCTGCGAATACTCCCCATCTAGCAGCACACAGCCTGATACCCGGCAGGAAAAAAAAATGGGTACTTGGCTAAAACAATACTTGTGGTCAAGGAAACCCAGAGGGTGTGAGGTGTCTGACAGAGCCTAGATGCTTCTACGGGAGGACAGGCGTGGCTCCATCTGCTTCTGCTGCCAAGTCACTTGGGTTAATCCCACACACTCACTGATTTTTGGTTTTTTTCCTGCTTGGTGAGAGCTCAAATAGCATCACTACAGCAGGTGCCAAATGGGCTGAGGGAATGAAACGAATCGTGCAAGAGTGAATGTGAGGCTTCAGATCTGCACAGCCACCTCCGCTCGCTGCAGGCATACGGTCCCCCTCCTCCTGAGGAGCCTCCAATTCCAACCCCTGGGAGACACGTGCAGAAGCCAGTAAGGACACAGGCCGAAAGAGCTGGTGGGCGAAAGGGCTTCACCAGCCATTTCTCCAAAGAAGACAAATGGTCAAGAAACGCGTGAAAAGATGTTTTGCATCACCGGTTCGTGGAGACACGCGAATCCAAACCACCATGCGCTAACTGCTTCACGCCCACCAAGATGGCTGCGATAAAAAAAAGAAAAAAAAGAAAGGAATAACAAATGTTGGCAAGAAACTGGGGCCCTTGTAGCTACCTGGGAGTGCAAAATGGTACAGAGGCTCCGGAAAACAGCATAGCGGATCCTCAGAAAGTCAAATATAGGAATTGCCGTATGACACAGCAATCCTACTCCTGGGTGCCTACCCCAAAGATCTGAAAACAGGGGTTCAAGCTGGTATGTGCATGTTCACCGTGATGTTACTCACAATCGCCAGAAAGTGGAAACAAGCCAAGTACCCGTGAACAGATGAGTCAACAAAATGTGACATGGCCATGCCATGAAATATTATGCGGCTGTAAAAAGGAATGGAATTCTTGTACACGTTGTAACATGGATGGACCAAGAAAACACTGCGCCGAGTAAAATACGCTGGACGCAAGAGGACAAATATTGTGTAATTCTACTTGCATGAAATATCTAGAGCAGGCAAGTTCATAGAGACAAACAGTAGATCGGAAGTTACCAGGGGTTGGCGGTGGGGGGGAGGAAGGAATGGGGAGTGCAGAGTTTCCATTTTGAGTGATGAGCAAGGTTTGAAAATAGTGGCGATGGTGGTTGCACAACACTGTGGATGCAATTAATTCCCTTGATGGGTACGCTTAAAAAATGTTAAAATGGCAAATTTTATGTTATATATACTTTATCACAACAAACATGTTCTCATTAAAAAAAAACACAAACGCCACTTGCTCATCTTAGAAAGCAATTTCTGATTCCTGTTAGCACCCATGGGTTGGTGCTCTTGAAAAGAGAAGGGAGACATAAGCCAGGCTCCTGGCCCAGCCTGCGAAAGTCCGCCTGCTTTGCTAATCTCCCGGCCAAGGGCACCCCCTTCCATAAAACAGGGGGGAATCCTGCCTCTGCGCCAGGGAGCCCAGCCAGATGGGCCTTCCCGCCTGTCGGCGAGAAGTCTGCCCTGCCCATGGCCCCTTGGGCAGCCTACAGAGATGCCATCCAGCACTGGGAGCCACCTTCTCTCTACCTGCTACCTGCAAAGCCTGCGGCCATGTGTCCACATTTGCACAGAAGGTCTTAGAAGATACCAAATGTCTAATTGCCCAGTAAATCTGGTGTTGGCAATTAGCAAACAAGCTATTATCTACAGACAAACCATCCACCCCGCTGTCTGCTTGGTTCTAATTATCCCATCACTCAGCTCTTCCCAGCGCATGTCCCACTGACTTGCAAAAGAGCATGTGTTGGGCCACACATTGAACACATGCCTTGGGCCCCCAGAGGACTCCAGGATACGTGAGGACAAGACACAAGGATTTTTTTGGTTCTCCCTGTCCCTCCCCCACCCAATTCCTTGCAGGTTACTCAGCCGGGCCTCAGGGCAATTGAATTTCATGGACTTTCTCCATCAGAAATGAAATCGCAGCTGTACCATGTGATGATGTAAAACTGATTTGCATAGAAGGCATGGAGAAGTAACATTTTTATAGATGCATCCATATCATGCACGCCCACATCTATAGCTTTCAATAACCCAAACCAAAGATTAGTCACCAGTTAAGGTGTACCAATCCAGCACAGGAGTACGCAAAGCCTGCAGTGACATTACTGTCTTATTTTTTAGGATGTCCAAGTGGTGCTCAAAAATTCGTGGGGAAAAGAATATGGAAAAGCCTACTGCAGGTCCTGAGGGGTATGGGGAATTTCCAGCGTGTTAATGATCTTAACCAAGCTGGAAAGCTCTTGTTCAATGGGTAAGTAATTAGGAATAAATAGAATGGGGTCAATGGAATATTATTTATTTTTTTAATTTTTTTATTACATTTCTTGATCTTTGAGAGGCAGAGAAAGACAGAGCATGAGTGGGGGAGGGGAAGAGAGAGGGTGGGACACAGAATCTGAAGCAGGCTCCAGGCTCCGAGCTGTCAGGACAGAGCCCGACGTGGGGCTTGAACTCGCGAGCCATGAGATCGTGACCTGAGCCGAAGTCGGATGCACAACCGACTGAGCCACCCAGGTGCCCCAATGGAATATTATTGATCCATGGGTATGTGACAGATCTGAGATAAAAGTTGATATATGGAATATCTATATGCACAAGGCACCTGCTGAGCGTCCTGGCTACTGCTTATACATAGGCCATAATCCACAGCAGGAAACGCCAACCATCACTAATTATGGACCTGTTTGTGCTTCTCCATAAAGCCACAACAATAACACCTGCCCCGTGAATATGCCCACCTACATAATAGTCCAGCGGTACACACAGAAGTCCTTGAGCCCATCGGGAACAGAAAAGCAAGGCAGAGCTAAATGGAGATTTTCAGAGTGCAGCCTTGGGGGACAGAAAGGAAGCTGATGGAAACAGAATTGACACCCATCTGTGGAGGCAGGGAGAAGAAACTGGCAAACCAGAGATTAAAGAAGAATACTCCACCAGGAAGTGTCATCAAGGGCAGAGCTGAGGGACCTGAGACATTAAAGACACACTCCACCGTTGCAACTACATTAAATAGACACTCGCAGTATCTTCCACTCCAAGCACTAAGTCACCCTGAAATGCGGTAACACAGGGAGTTGATGACTTCACATCACAGAATCAGTGAAACACTGAATACTGCAAGAATGCAGGCAATCAGCCACAGACCTATGGTAAGCTGAGGGCGAAGAGACCCTGAAGCTTTCCAGCAGAGCAAGACAAATTGCCGGGTTTCCTTTGCTATTAGTTTCAAACAATTTAATGTCACTTCTGTCTTGTGTATTTGCTATGCGATTTTTTTTTTTTTAGTTTGTGTGAATACAAAAATAAGTTGATAAGGGTGTTTCTAGGTTCACTCAACCTGGGACTCATCTCCCAACACATTCTTCAACCAAGTCACTTTTAAGATAACGTTTTTGGCAAAGAGGTATAGATAAAGAAATGAAAATATCTTTGCAGCAAAGTAGAGGCTATAAATAAGTAAAAGTATGGCTCAACCCACAAGTCTCCTGCCACAGGATTTTCCTAGAACCCCAAACCAGACAGTGGAAGAGAAACTAATCGAATTTACTAGGTTAATACGAATCACTTGCCTTAAGGGTGTGAGAATTAAGTCACAGATTTCATCGGGGTTCCTCCTATAGAATGCCAGACATGTAAAATTCAGACACATTTTTATTTGCTCCTGGCTCCAATGGCTTTAATCAAAGCAGATGTTCTTAAAATAAAAAATAGTCTGGATAAGAAAATGTCAAAGCCAGCCATAATTCATGAACTTGCTTGTCGTTTTTCCCTGCTGGAGACATTAGTCAGCAAATGGCCGTGAGCAGAATTGTAGACTTTCTGAGATACATAAAATCAATGCTGCTCCATAAATACAACATTAAAAAAAAAAAAAGACAGAACCCTAGGGCTGACTTTATTCTATAAGGCTGTAAGCTCATATGTGAAATGACAGGTGGTCTCAACAATGGTGACTCCCCAGCTTTTCCAAATAGACCTTCTTTCTAGTTTTCAGATTCATGTATCTATCAAATGAATGTCAGTTTCAAGAGGATTTTTAAGGTCTAGTCCTTCCAATTTACAAAATGCAATAAATATTTTCATTTCTTTCCCCTCCTAGCTGTGAGATAACAGGTATTTGCTGACAATTGCCTAAAACCAGGCTATTTGTAAAAAAGCTCTCCCTTTCTCTCTCTCCTTATATGCCTTCCCTGCACTGTCATCTTTGAAAATTGATCAGCTCAAGGTCATGGGTAGGTGACGGAAAAAAATCTTTTAAGAAGGAAAATAAAAAAAAAATTATTACCCTATAACAGGCTCCATGGCTAGCTGAACTAATGCATTATTACTGTAAGCTGAACTTCCATTTCAGTAAATAATTTATGGGGTTTCTTTTTTAATCACCATGGTTGATGTCCAGAGTAAATGGAAATTTTATTGGCATGAACTGGGAGACCCTCCTGGCTACAAAGAACACTGAGTGTAAAACAGCTGCTCTCCAAACACTAAATAATAATTATGGAAATGAGTATTTACAGTGGCAGAAACCACAACACCGGGCACAGCCGAGAGAAGCAGGCTACACCAGGCCCATCCTGACACTGGGCACATCCTCCAATTATCTACCCCTTGGGATGGTTTAGGAGATGAGGTGCCCCAATGAGAGAGAACTGGAGGAACTGGATTTCCCCGAGGCAGTGAGCCCCCCAAGTCCCTGCGACCCCAGACCATGAGCAGGATGGTTCACATGCACATATGCATCTAGGTCACCACCGGGGGAGGTGAGGAAATGGTTTCTAGACCAACAGGTCTTCCTATTAACTTTCATGAATTATATCCAGCAACCTCACAGCCCTGACCCCTGGAACCTGACATTTGGAGGGGCTCCATCAGATCACCCCCTACATGGTATTAAAATATTTCTGCTCATCTGGCTTCAGTTCCACAGACCTTGGGCTCATCTGAGCAGGGCCATGTTTCAATTCATCTCTGATTCTGCAGTTCTTTACATGTCACAGGCACTCAATATGTTGAGTAGGTGGATAGATGGATGGGTAGATGGATAGATGGGTGGATGGGTGAATGGATGGATGGATGGATGGATGGATAAATGGATGGATGGATGGATGGATAGATGGGTGGATACATAGGTAGGGGAATGGATGTATGGATGGATGGATGGATGGATGGATGGATGGATGGATGGAGAAATGGGTGGGTGGATGGCTAGATAGATAAACAGTTGGGTGGATGGATGGATATATGGAGGTATAAAAGGATGGGTAGTTAGATGGATAGATGGATGGGTGGATGGAAGGGTATGTTTATACCCATGGATGGATGTTTATATGTATGCCCATAATAAGTGGACTCAGTTACTATCCACAGATTTGGAGGGATACAGAGGTCTTTTCCAACTGAGGCATTGACCCCCCCTCCCCAAGTCATAATATTAATAATACATGTGTTGAGTTACTTCCAACAATGTGGAATAAGCTCTCAAAGCACCTGGACCTGCCTCTCTCCTCAGATGTTCCCTTTGGTCATTGGAACCACCATAGTTTCCAGATAGGTTTCCTAGACTCCTGCCTCCTGTCTTACTGCATTCCCAAGCTGAGTCATTCCTGTGAGAGATTCTTAGCATCTTTCACATTCCCTTCCTCCTCTGCAACCACAACCTTGGTCCAGATCCTGCTGACACTCGCCAGGGCTCCCGCCCAGCATCTCTCAGACTCCCTGCTCCAGGTCTGCCCCTTCAAAGACATGCTCCTCTACAGGCAGAGCCATCCGGTCAAACTGAGGTCTGCCCATAAAACTCCACCACTGTCAGGTTCTTCGATTCCCAGACTCCACAAGATGGAAGTCTAGCACACTGCCAGCACCGGGCCCTTGGAAGTCTACCCCACCTCCCTCTGTGGCCTCTCCTCCTTCCATCGCCCCACCCCCTTCCCAGCCATATCAAACCTTGTCACAGAGCCTGGATTATCTGTGCTTGGTCCCGCCTCCATACTCTGCCCAGAGGACACCCTACTTCTGCAGTATCCTCCAAAAGTCAGCCCCCTCTGTTTGAGGGAGGAGAGTCTTCCTAGCGTTCTCAGCCAGGAGGAGAAAGGAACTTGTTCATCGGAACCTGGGGACCAACTGACAAAACCCGGACTGCTACGGGGCAAGTGTCAGGTTTCTCCAAGAAGCGAATTACAAGGCAAACATACAGGAAAAGAGGGGAAACCTACAGATCAGAGAATCTCAGACTCGTGCATCAGAATCACCAAGCATGCTTGTCAAACAGATGGCCGGCCCGACCCCCGCCCCAAAGTTTCCACTCTGACAGGTCTGGGACAGCTGAGAACTTGCATTTCTAATGAGTTTCACATCAACCTGATCAGCCCCAGAGACTGACTCCCATAGCATAAAAGATGCTTAAGAGACATAGTAACTCCAGACACTGCAATGCGTGAACCTTTATTGGATCATGATTCAAACGAACAACAACAAAAAAGAGCAAGTAGAGGGAACAGACACATCACCAGCTCGGGCTGTGGGGCCAAGGGGCATGTCTCCTCAGAACCAAGACAGCTTAGGAACAGGAACAGCAAAGCCAGAGTTGGCTCTGTTGTTAACAGGAGAGCATTTGTAAGGGACACGAACGACTCCCGAGGGCGATACAGAATATGTGTAAGCGGGCGGCTGGAGAATGCAGAGGCACGTTGGCTCACCTCCCTCTGGACACACCTTCTCCCTCCGTGAAGTGGGGTTCCTCAGGGCCTCTATCACTACGTTTCGATAAACAAAGGACATAATTCAGGAGAAACCCTCTGAAATAACAGCCGCCACTTGCCATCTGCTGAATTCCTTAATGGGGTCATACGTGCACGTACAGTTTTGACTCTAGGCTCTTGTATGAGTTTGTTCAAACTCACATTATTCATTGTAAATTATTAGAAATGAACAGACCCAGAAACCTATCAGGAAAGCCATCACGTTACTCACGGGATATGAATTTCATGCCAAGCTAAGAGCTTTATAGGTGTAGCTCATGAAACCCTGCTGTGCGAGTGGGGGCTGTGAGGCACTGTCATTATTCCCATTCCGAGGATGAGAAAAGTAAGGCCCAGAACGCTAAGGAGCCCACACTGTCAGGATGCCACGCAGCTCGACAGAGCTCTCCAGCTCTTACCCTGCCTGCCTGCACTGCGCCCGATGTCAGGTCTCCGACAGGTGTCACTGCTCACGACAGGTGAAGCTACAAGGCAGATGTTAACATAAATCCCCATTTCACCGGTGAGCAGACAGTGAGGGGGAGGTCAGGAGGTCACGATCACAGGGCACTTCCGAGCCCTAGCTGGCGAGCTCTGCCTCCAGGCTCAGAAGACTGTGGGGCTCATGCTTCCTTGGGCTCTGAGGCCCGACAGTGCTCTCCATTTTTGAAAGCCGTTATTCTTCCAATCCAAAGATCACGGCGTGGGAGGGGCTGCTGACAATGCGGAAGTTAAACATACAAGCTCAGGGTCAGGAAAGCTTGAGTTCAAATCCTAGTATGGCCACTCCCAAATGCACGATGTTGGGTAAGCTACTTAATTTCTCAAGAGCCTCAGTTTTCTCTCCTGGAAACTGGGGGGTGGGGGGTTCATGATGATGGCGATATATTTTATAGGGTCGCTACAAGGACGAAATGAAATAATCCCCATAAGCCCCGGTGCATGGCAAGCATTCAATAAATTATAGATGTTATTTATTATCACTACCATCATCATCATCATCATCAAATAGGTCCAATTGCTGTTGATTAACGGGCCATGTGCCTCCACCAGGGGACAGGCGAGCGCCCACATACGCAACGCACAAAGTCAGCGAACACTTTTGCTTCCAGTGGTGTCTCTCCAGGCTTGTTAATCAAGGATAAAAAGACCCACCGGACAGACGCTCGGCACATGGAAGCTTCAGGAAACCTCTTAGTAATGGGAAACAGTGCTGGTGCTGCCACGGGTGAGAAACTGTCTGGCCCTGGCTTCATTGCTCAGCCCATCTGCTCCCCCCAGGGGCACTTTCAGAAGGATGGGGGAGAATCTGGGAAGCCACATGCCCCACTCCCATCAGGGAATTCAATGCGAGTTTTCCTGTTCTCTCCGATGAAGCACATTTCAAAACTGAACAGGTAAATCAAGAAGCTCTCCCACCCCAAGGAAAAGATTCCACATGCCTGGGCCCCCAGAAGACCCCGGATTAGACTTCCCCAAGTTCTATCATGAACAGCCTTGGGACAGCTCACTCTGCAGAGGCCACAGCACAGGGGTGCCGACTGCACCAAAGGGAAAGACAGAGGCAGTGCCATTGTGGCCCGTTGGTCTCACACCGAGTGGAAAATCTCCCCTCCTAAGCATTCACCATCTGTGCCTGGGGAGGGGGAAGGGGGGGGGGAGACCGGGAGGTGGGGGGGGGGGGAGACAGACCGCTGGCCCTCCCCCCCCCCCCCACCCTTCAGCTGAACCTTTGTCCATCTTCAGGCAGGAAGGGCTGCCCTTAGCGCATGTGCGCCCCCAGCTGGGGAACCTGAGCACAAACTTCCCATGCTCCGCCAGTGCCCTGAGAGCTGAGGCTTATGCTCGTACATTACAGACCCCTCTGAAGAGCGCCTTAATAGAAGAGACAGTTTGCACGCTGCACAAAGGCACCTGCCTTGGGGGAGGGATGTCTCCCAAGCAGGGCTGCACCCATCCGTAGGTAGGGGTGCCATGTTCTTACCACAAAGGTGCCATCCCGAGCCATGAAATGAAGGGCTTTTTCCAATTTTCACACCCAGAGCAGATCTTTTACTAATTCATCTCAAAGTACTATAAAAGTACTTAATAGTCAAACAAGAAAGGAAATACCTCCTAAGGTACTGAGTTCCCCATCACGAGAGGGGTTCAAGCTAAGGTCAAGAACCACTTACTAGCAGAAGAATAACAAAGGGTCCAAAAACTGAGAGCGCGTAGGAATAGACTGTATAGATTCACGCATGCCCTCACTATCCATCAGGAGCTAAGAAGCTGTGTTGCAGTGTGGTTAAGTACAGGGTGGGGACTGGTCTAAATCCCAGCTCGGTTACTTACTGGTCTTGGTGGATCCAGCTGTGTCCACCCAAAATCCATTTCTCTCTTCTTAACTAACCCCCAATTCTACATGACTAGCCAGGGGGTGGAGGAAGGGGGACCTTTCCCCAGCCCCAGGGTCGATCCTGAGTAATCTAAATCAATCATGGCAAACCTCTTCCCCTTGCCAATGACAGAAGTGGAAATGGGTTTGTGACCCGTAGTTTTGGCTCATGGAGCACGAAGGAAAGAAAGTCAGCTGGGGGGGGGGGGGGGCCGCTGGGAAAAAAAATTCTTACTCTAAAGGCAGTGCCCAGGAGAAGAGTCATGGGCATGTAGAAACAAAAAACCAACACCTGTGGGTACCTTCTTGCCACCACCACCAAAATAACCCCCATCCGTTCTTGAGGGGGTCCATGAGCTGCCAAATCAGCCTGCCTTGGAGCTTGCTGGACTTCCGGACTTTCCATTCTGAGTCATAATTAATTTCCTTTTTTCTGGACACAAGATAAAGGCAGGTCTTTCATGCCTTGCAGCTAAAAACCGATGCATAGCTGTGCAACCTTAAACAAGTTACTAACCTCCTCCGTGGCTTGGTTTTCCCTCTGTATTAAATAGGATAATAATAACCCTTACCTCTCAGGATTAATGAGGATTAAATGGGAATAATGCAGGCAAAGGTTTTAACAAATGTAACTATTATTATTTATACAGTGTCTCATTTTATCACCACAAACAACCCAGTGAGGTAGAAAACAGGTTGTTGTTAGCCCCATTTAACGGCCGAGGAAACCATGGCACAGAGAGGTTAAGCATCTTCCTGAAAGCACACAGCAGTAAGTGCCTGTCTCCAATGCCCGAGATCCTTCCCTCCATGACATTCCAGCCTCGATGAGGTTCCAGGACTCTGTGATTGGCCAGAGTCTGTGCCCTGGGCACCTAGGGGCACGGCACCGCGAACACTGAGAGCCGTGGAGGGAGTAGAAATGAGGGGGGACTGCAAATAGGCATGAGTTTCTTTCCGGGGCAATGAAAACACTCTGGGATTTGACAGAGGCGACAGTTGCACAACCGTGGGGATATACTAACAGCCACTGAACTGTATACTTTAAAATGGTGAACTTCATGACAGGTTCATTTTTGTATGATGTGAATCTCAAAAAAAAAAATCAAAGAGCTGGTGGAAAGCACTCTGTAAGGAAAATTGTCCCCTGTCCCGCCTGTACTCAGGAGCACAGCCTTCCTCCCTGGAAGCAGACATCAGTCACTCCCACCCACCCTGGCCGCCGCTCCCTACCGCCCTCCCTCCAACCCTGGGCAGCCGCCAACCTCTCTGCCTGGCAGTTTCCAGCAATTCTCTCGGAACTTGTCCAGTGGCAAAGCTGGCTGCCAGTCTCGGACTCTCCGAGCAGGCCGGGGCCAACAGCTGGCTCTGGCCTGTCCCCAGGCACCCTGAGCTCTGGCAACATGTGAACAGAGGCACAGAGCAGGGACGGTACCCCAGTCACCAGCTGTATTTTCACTTTTCCCCTAGATGCTCTGTAGCTGTCGGCTGGCCAGAGCTGAATGCCAAGCTCCTTCCTGACGGAGGGCTGCAGACACAGGACCTGGCAGTGCTTCCCCCCACGGACAGGCAGTTTCAAGGCATTCTGGAATAAATGCCAGAAGACGCCCAATACTCTGCAGCCGTAACCAGCCCTCTGCAGGAGTCACTGCCTCATCTTGTCGGGAGGGCAAGCTGCATCAGCATTTGAACATTCTTCTGTGTAATGACTTGTATGTACCACTGCCACTGAGCCAGGGTCCTGGGGCTGGCAGGTGTTCAGGAGCCTGCCTGAGAAATGGCTGCTTCCAGAAGATAAAGAAAAAGAGAAGGCAAATGCCACAAGGGGCTCCAAAGAGCACCTGGGGAGGCCAAGTATGGACCATCCACTGCGGCCTGGATGGGGGCTTCCAAGGGGATGACACATGGGAGGGAGCATCCCTGGATGCTGGACACCCTCAGGAACCAAATACCCTCTCAGCACGGGTGGCCCTGGCATCTGGACACAGAACATTCCTCACACGGTGGACAAACACTGCCATGTTAGCAGGCAGGAGAGAAAATCCTTTCAGAGACTTTTAAAGACTTTTTAAGTTTCGAATCCCTCATTCTTACTTTTTTTTTTTTTTTAATACAAAACCTTCAATGACGGATTGACATTCTTACAAAGAAAGAATTAGTGAACTGGGTTAAGATATTGATTAACTTGAGACTTTGCAAAGCTAAGCATGCATGGCAAAATTTCAAGAGAAATTACTCGTGCAAGGATTTAAAATAGAGTACCTACTTCCAGGGTGGTAAAGGCAGGAAAAAAACAAAGAAAGAAAACCAATGAATAATTCCCCAAGGACCAGATGTGCTCAAAATCTTTTCCCAAGGAATAAAGAGGCCATGTAAAGGTACTTTCCGGGGAATGAGGTTTACTTCCTCAGGCTACTCCACAGAGCAGGGGGGAAGCCCCAAGCCACAGGACCCAAGGTGTCTCCCAAAGCGTCTCACGGCCCACCTAACACCAAGCAGCTTTGATGAGGTGGGCGGAGCCTTAATATACTACATAAAGTACTTTATAGAATACATGAATATACGACATGAATCCCCAGGAAACAATGCACGTTCTGTGTTTAGGGGCCACGGCGAGGCCACACAGATGGTCCTAGCTGCCCACACACCCTGGGGCATGCATGTTGTATGAGCACGAGTGGGCTTGAGGGCACTCGGCCTCCAGGACCCCTGGTCTAGCCGCTGCAGTGCCTGGGAGGCAAGAACCAAGGTCCAGGGAATGGGAATGGGACTTTGCACGCGTACACACACACACACACACACACACACACACACACCACCAACCACAGATGACCAACTGCCCAAGCTGGGGCTTAGGAAGGACTTCCAGGGCATCCATAAGCCCAGGTGGTCTGTCTGTGGCTTTTTATTACTGTTGTCCCACAGGCCTGTCCCTCCCAGGATGCGGGCCTGCCTGCTTCATTAAGCCCAACCCTGTGCATGGGCAGTCTCTCTGACTGCATTGTTATCTTTAACAGCTCCTTCTGGAACTCAATTAATCAACAGCCATCTCCTCTGCAGAGCAGAATGCTCCAGACACAGAGTGACCAGCCTGACTCCCCACAGGCACACCCCCACTGAGCCGGGAATGTCTGAGAGCAGGGCAGCGACCTGCCCTCTGGAGGGTGACCTCCAGGAGGAGCCCACAGGAATGCCTCAAACTGGGAAAAGTGGGAGCCGGTGAGAGGGACACCTGCACAGGTCTGTTCTCCTCACCCTCATCTCCCTGCCTCTCTCTCTCCACAGACGTAGTCCAGAAGGTCTTGATGATGTGGACCCAACTCTGAGGGCATTCTGGGTTAGCGAACAAGAAGGCTCCCAGAAGCTAAATACGCAGTGGGGAATTTCTACCCAAGCTGAACACATCCCTGTCCTGGGACCCAGAAGTGAGTGCACATACGAGCCTACGACAAGATCTGTTCCAGAATGTTCACAGTAGTATTTTTCATCATCGCCCAAAACTGGAAACAATCCAGACGTCCATCAGTAGGAGAATGGCTGAACCAAGTGCGGGATAGACGTACGATGAAACTACTCCACAGCACAATCACTTCAGCATTACCTTGGAAGTTCATCAACTAGGGCCCACGTGAAACAGTCCCCTTCCCCCCTCAAGGCCTGTGTGTGCGTGTCCATGCCGTCCTCTGCCCCATCCCCATCGGGCTGCCGTTGATCTTGTCTAGGGGACATCCATCATATGGGTATTTAATTCAGGAGACTCCAACTACAAGTTATCAGGCCCAAACAGGGTGAATGATTTCAATTTAAAAACTGTAATTAATAAAACTGTAAAATTCCATTTTTCACTCTTTATTAGACACCGTGGTAAAGTGCCACACGGGGATTGGGGTAGGCGAGGCAGCCCCAGGGTGGTGATGCTTGACTGGCATCTTCAAGGTCAAGTTTGCTGAGTGCACAAGATAGGGAGAGAATACCAGGCAAAGGGAACAGCGTGAGCAAAGGCAGAGAGGTGTGGAGGGCTTCCCAGAGGGCCCTGCCCTCTGCCTCCAGGCTGTTCCCCTGGATCAAGTCTATCCACCAATTTCATCAGGTTTACTCCAAGCCTCAAGCACCGACTGTGGCTCTCTATTGCCCTACATATCAGATCTAGCTTGTTAACCCATCAGATGCCTCCGTCAGCCCCTCCCCACTGCTGCACAATCATTACTGTCCCCATAACCCCTGCACCAGCTGGACTGTTGTTGGACATCTGGGAAGCCATCTGCCATCCTGCAGGCCTGGCTCACGCACCCGTCTGCAGGGAGAAAAGGCCCCGCTGCCCTTGCCCCGCTCTGCCCCTGCGGTCCTTGCGACGGGAAGAGCTGACTCTCATGGCTGCTCTCCAACCAGGCACAGCCGTGGGCTACTCTTCTGGGGTTGGGGATGGGATCCGACACCTGACGTTGGCCGGGCCTGGGAACACACCTGGTTCCACCTTCACCAGCTCTGCCACAGACACAGCTGTGCGGGGCCTCAGTTTCCACGGCTGCAAAGCGGGTAATGACTATTCCCCCCTCATAGGGCTGTGTGAAGACTATAAGGGAAGACCTAGAAAAAAGTTCCAGCACTGAGCTGGAGACAGAGCAGGTGCTCAAGAAGCACAGGCTTGCCTGCTGTTTCAAGACCCAGAACACACACGTGCTGGCTGAGGTTTTCCACCTGAATCTCCACCTGAGTGCCACTAAGCCCCTTCCCGTGTCCACAGCATCACGTATGCACCCCAGAAATCACTGCGGGCCAGCAGGGGGACCGTCAGCCTCTCCTCCCCACGGCTGGCCAGGCTAACTCATGCTGTGTGTCCAGCCCCAGAATTTCCACCCAAGCTGAACGCATCCCTGCCCTGGGACCCAGCAAATCCGTGACGAGGATTCTACTCAAGAGAAGTGAGTGCGGATATGTGCCCACAAAAAGATCTGTTCCAGAATGTTCACAGCAGTCTTATTTTCCATAATCTTCAAAAACTGGAAACAATGCAAACATCCATCAACGGGAGGATGGGTGAACCACGTGTGGTGCAGCCATACAATGAGAGTACTCAGCAGTAAAAAGGGAACAAAGTATCAATACACCCAACAATGTGAATGAACCTCAAAAGCACGACTTTGGATAAAAAACCCTGGACATGAAGGAGGATTCCATTCACATGAAGTTCAAGAACAAGTACATCTAAAGTGAGGGGCGCCTGGGTGGCTCAGTCAGTTGAGCGTCTGACTTCGGCTCGGGTCATGATCTCACAGTTGATGGGTTCAAGCCCGCATCGGGCTCTATGCTGACAGCTCAGAGCCTGGAGCCTGCTTCGGATTCTGTCTCTCTCTCTCCCTCTCTCTTTCTCTACCCTTCCCCCCTCACGCTCTCTCTCTCCAAAATAAATAAACATTTTTAAAAAAATTTTTTTAAGTACACCTAGAGTGAAAGATGTCAGAACAATGGTTCCTCACCGGGTGGGTAGAGACTGCCTGAGACAAGGCACAAGGGAATGTTCTAGAGGGATGAAAATATCCTGTATCCTGCCTGGTGGGGTGGTTGCACAGTGTCTCACCTTCCTATGGCTGCTGTGATAAATCTTTATTAACCTAGTGACCGAAAACCAGAGAGTTCTGGAGGTCTCAAGTCTGAAACGGGTCTCACTGGGCTGAAATCAAGGTCCTGGAGGCTCCAGAAAAAAAGCCATCTCCTTGCCTTTGCCAGCCTCTCGAGGACATCTGCATTCCTTGGCTTGTGTCCCCTTCCTCCGTCTTCAAAGCCCGGAGCAAAGCATCTTCCAATCTCTGTCTCTGACCCTCCGGCCTCCCTCTTTCACTTTTAAGGACCCTTGGGATTACACTGGGCCCACCCAGATAATCCAGGATAACCTCCTCTCCTCGGGACCCTGGATTGAATCACACCTGCTCCGCAAGGTAACATGCGGTGAGTGTTGCGGGAAAGCGGGACACGCACATCCCTGGAGGGCGCCCTTCAGCCTCCACACACATGGTGCACATGCATGTAAAGCTGTGCACTTAGCAGTCCAAAGCTTCATGGTATTGCCGATTACACCACCAATCACAACACTAAGGAGCAAACGAGGACGGCTCCGGGTGTCCTGTCCCAAGAACGACTTTGCAGGTACCCCTTCCCTTAATCCCACGCCACCCTGCACCGGTGCCCGGCTTTACAGGAACTGAGGCGTGGCTGAGAGCAAACCTCTCTTGCAGTTGGCAGGAGACAAAGCTAATTGGAACCCGAGTCTGAGGACTCCAGAGCCCTGCTCCTTGAGGTCACCAAAGACCCTTGCTATGGGGGTCAGGAAGGCGGCACAAAGGAGAAAGGGTTTCCTTCCAGGCCCGCTTTTACTGCGATGTGGGTACAAGAATTTCCCCTAACTCTGCTCTGGGACCAGGGGGGATGAGAAAAGAAAAGTCAAAGCAGAGTCGTGGAGCGATAGACGCTACAAACCGGGAATCCCCCATCCAGAGGGGCAAAGACCGGACTTTTATGTGGAATCTCTCATTCCTTTCAATCATAGGCCAGGCACTGAAACGGATGAGCAAACGTTTGTCCACAGGCCCCCAGCCTGCCACTGGCACAGCCCAGACCGCCCCTCCCCTGCTCCTCCAGGCCGCCAGCAAGCAGCAGCCTCGCCCCTGCAGGGCCTGTGGCACTTGTGCTGAACCTTCTGGAAGGAAGCCAAGGGGCTCCTGGGAGAAGGGACCCGTGGGTCCATGGGGAAGACCACAGAGGCAGCTGTAATGAGGGTTCCTGACACCAGTGTGGCTTCCAGATGGGACAGGGGCCCTGCCCCCCAGTGAGCCTCTTCCCCTGCCCCCCGCCCAGGCACCTGCAAAGGAGAAGGGGCCAGGCCTATGTCCACCTGGGGGCCCCTGACCCCACACCGATATCTGGGTCCCGGGTCACCTTTATCCAGAATCTAGTCTAGCTATGTGGAGCCAGTCGCGGCTAAGAGCGCCTCGGCCAAGCGAGTCAGGACTCTAGGAGGAGAGAGTGAGGGTTACCGTCCAGCACCTCGCCATGCCTGCACGGAGCCCACACGGGGGACCGCCCGGCTCATCCTGCTGCCAGGTGTTTGCTGCACGAGGAAGCAAAGCATCTTGGGGGTGGGGGCGAGGGATGTGAGGAAGCATGACAGAAACGATCCAGAACAAACATTTTTGAAGAACCCACACTTTGGGCTCAGAAACCAGCAGGCCCACCACTCTCTCCCTCCCACTCCTTAACCAAGGACCATAAACTTTGGAGACTCTGTGTCCTTGTTCATAAAGGGAGGACACTACCCACTGCCTCACGGTACTAGGTTCCATGAAGGCCCATCGACCAGCTTTGTCTTGCTATGCCTGGCAGTTCTGGAAGTCTGAGCACCAAGGGGGTTAATGGGGCTGACTCTGGACGTGGTTTCCTCTTTTCTTCCCTTGGATTACATTTTCCTTTTTTTTTTCTTTCTTTTTTTTAACGTTTATTTATCTTTGAGGCAGAGAGAGACAGAGCATGAACAGGGAGGGGCAGAGAGAGAGGGAGATACAGAATCAGAAGCAGGCTCCGGGCTCTGAGCTGTCAGCACAGAGCCCGACGTGGGGCTCGAACTCACAGACCGTGAGATCATGACCCAAGCCGAAGTCGGACGCTTAACCCACTGAGCCACCCAGGCGCCCCCTTGGATTACATTTTCCTTGATGGACATGTGATGATCTTGTCACGAGAAACAAAGTTACCTTTCGCTCACTCAGTACCTGCCCAGGACAGCAGCTGGGGACAGAGGAGAGGGTTGGGCGGGGTGCGGTGAGCAGAGTGTGGGGCTGGCTTGCAGGCATCACTTCTTGCACCCCCGCCCCGGGGTGCCCCTGCCTGCTCCTCTCTTTCCTACACCAGAACCCCAACCTCCACCAGCTCCCCGTGATCACCGGGCTCCCACCTCCGGTGGGGGGGGCCAGCTCTCCCCCTGGCAAATCTCTCCAGCAGCCCCATGGGGTAGGCTTTATTTCTCAGCTCCATCCCAGAGAGTTGGAAACAGAAGCTCAGGGACATTTCCAAGGCTGCCCAAGGCCTCCGCAGAGCTGAGACTGGAACCCGGACCTAAACTCACCCTGCAGTTCTACACGGACCCCCAGACGGAAGCGCAGGGACCTGGCCTGGAATGGGGGTCTTGAACTGCCTTGGCCTTGGCCTCCTCCAGGCCTGGGAGTGGAGCTACACTTAATGGGAGTCACCTCTGGCTTCAATACTCAACACCGGCCAATGTCCCCAAATGTGCCCTGCCTGAAGTGGGCCATCCTGGTGCTGAGGCAGGAATCCTGCAGGGTCGGGGGGGGGAGGGGGGGGGTCTCTGTTTGGCTCCCAGGCCTCACCCTGGGCTCTGATGACCTGGCTCTACCGCTGGGCTCCGACCTTTCCAACCAGCACGGCCCGAGGCTTTAATCATTTACATCTGGTCAGAGTCCCGGTGTTCAGTTGCCAAATCTGAGCACAAGCCTGGAGCTGGCAGTGTCCAGGAGATGACCACACGCCCCCCTGTGGGTTCTGAGCCCTGAGGCTTTGGGGGAAGCGGGCAGGGAGGGTCACCTTGAGTTCTAAGCACAGTCACAGATGGAAACCAATTTGCAAATTCTGAGAGGGAAACCGGTTGTAAGCTGGGACTGGGGAGCAGCGTGAGGGAGGAGCTCTTCGGGCAGAAGGAGGTGAAGGTCTGGGGACGGGAAATCCCAGACTGCTCCTCAATGAGGCACAGGATGAGCGGGGGGCCATCCCTCTGTCGCCGTCATCGTATGTCGGGCTTCTGTGTTTGCTTTGGAGTTTATTGCAATCTCATTGCTATTTTGCATTAGAAACTGTCCCTGCCCTCCAACCCCCACAGTAAGATTTTCGAGGAGCAATTTTAACAGGACCCCAGCTGCATTCTTCAGCGCATCTGTATTCTCACGAGGCCTTACTCTACAGGAAGACATGTCCATTACATAACTCAGTGAGGAAGTCTGTGTTGCCATATGAATATGCATTCAATGCACGAGGTATAGATACAAATAACAAGTGGGCCACAGTGCATTCCTACTGCTCCGCGATAAATCCCATCCTGCTGGCTTCTCTTCCTTCCAAAGTAGCCCAGGCTCCGTCCCCCAGCATGTGGTGCTTTGGAATTTCACAAGCAAACGTTCAGGAAGACCCAAGGAGTACAGCATTAGGGCAGAATCAGTGTCTCTGACCAGCCAGATTCTTGTGGGTTCATGTCTGAATGAACCATATGAACCACAAGAGAAGACCTACCAGAAGCTTCTAACATCTCTTAGTCTTAATCTTCCCCTGTCTCTGTCTCCCTTCCTCTCCACCTCTGTTACTCCCTCTCTCCCCATGCATACGCATACATGAATACTTATACATGCATATGTACGTACACACACACACACACACACACACACACACACACACACACAGCAGCCTCTCCCGAGATGAATCTAACAGGACCTGGCAAGGCTCCAGCAGTATCAGGTCTCCGCTGGGTCTACAGCACCTCTGATCGCTGTCTTCCTTATGACTGGCCCCTAGAAGCCTGGTGCCCTAGGTCAGACCACCCCCTGCTTCCCAAACCCTTCCCCGGGTACCCCTGCCACCGTCACGCACAAGCTAGGTACTGCCACCCCAGTAGCCGTATCCTCAGCCTCCCCCCGTCCCCAGTATCCCAGCCCAGACAAGCAGAGTTTTAGTTTGCTCTAAGGGACAGCATGACCCTATTCTGCCACTAGGTCACTGTGTGCTATTGAGGTCACTGCCACTTTCTAGGAGGCTGGCTCACAGAATGCTGAAAGCCTCTACTCGCACCCATTTCTGTCTCTGATCACAAGGCCACAGTGATGCCTGATAAAGACCCAAAGGTACAGAGCACCCCCTCACATCTCTACCAATCCCTTGTTCCACGGTGCTTCAACTTACCAACCAGTAAACCTCCCTCCCAAATTGCCTAACATAGCATTATGAAGTTATTTTGCCAAAGACAGACACCGAAACTTTTTTTAAGTATTTTTTAAGTTATTTAGTTATTTTGAGAGAGAGAGAGAGAGAGAGAGCAAGTGGACAGGGGCAGAGAGACAGGGAGAGAGAGAATCCCAGGCAGGCTCCACACGGTCAGTGCAGAGCCCAATGCGGGGCTCAAACCCACAAGCCCCATGAACCACAAACCCACAAGATCATGACCTGAGCCAAAGTCAGACGTGAGCCACCCGTGCGCCCCTGAAATGCTTTTTATTAAACCTATTATCTGCTATAATATTTGAGTCATAAAAGAAAGGAAAATAGGATCTCATCGGTTATCTGTTGCTATTAACAATGAGAAAGTTTCCCATAGGCCGTTCATCTACTCTCTGCATGCACAGCCCTCACCTAGGAACCACCTACTGTGGATGACTTACTCGGTTACTAGCACCATAACTGTCTGTAAGAGGCAATTACTCCTTGACCACAGGACAGTGCTCCCCCCAGCTCCTTCCCTCTCCCAGCAAGTGACCCCAGCCCCTGGCCCGGGGTAACAGTTCCAGGGACAGGTCATAATCATGCCTGGACCTAAGGGCCTCCCCTGGGAATCTGGACTGGCGCGAGAAAGACTGGGGCACCCATAAAGTGGGCCTGCAGGGAGGGAGGGACAGGCCACAAGCAGAGTAAAGCAGAAGAGATCGGGGTGGGGAGGGGGGAGAACCCCAAGCTCCCGGTGCTTTCCCTCCTAGAGCCGGCACGGAGGGAGTTCCAGGAGCCATCCTGGGATCCTCTACAAAATCTCCTTTTGGCTTCCTCTAACTAGAAAACATGCAGTTACCTGAAACTAAAAGCCCTACTTAACACTGGCACAAAAAATAGGCAACCACCAGTGTCGGTGGAGGAACTATGCAAGCGAACAGAGAAGGCGGCGCCTGGGGCTCGACCTACCGTTCAGGACTCTCACTCAGGGCACTCTGAGGGCACACTTTAGTCCTCTACCTTAAACGTTACCTCTTCAAACACTGAAATGTAACTCCTGCAGGGAGGGACAAGTCTTTAAGTTACGGATGGCAAAGCGGTGTAGACCCCGTGCTGTCTCCGATTGGGAGGGGCTGGCTGGACTGGGGTTAAGAAGGATTCTGAGACCACCCTGGGTTCAGTTGGGAAGTGTGCAGAGGGAGCCAGCCGACCTGGATTCTTACGCTGGCCTTGCCCAGTATCTGGGAGCAGTCTCCTCAGCCCTCCCTGACCTCGGTTTCCCCATCTGTAAAGCGAGAGGGCAGGCCCAGCCCCGACATGTGGCCGACAAGCTCCCACTTGGCTGTCAATGCCACCTACGGGCTCTGTTTCCTCAACAACTTCTATCTCCGCTTTGGGAACAGGACTTCTGACGTTTGTGCTGTAAACAGTTTCTTATCCCAACCGGCAGAGATGGCCCCTCAGGGACAAGGAGAAAAGAAAAATAAGGGAAGGAAGTGACCAGAGGAATTTAGCCTTTAGCCCATGGAAACCTGGGGACAAACAAAGAGGCCGGCCTGCGGCCTCCGAGGCCGCAGACCCGAGCACTAGCACCCACATCATCCGTGTCCCACGCCGGAACCGGGAATCTGTGCCCGGTCACAGGGAAACCCACAAGACCGCAGGGCCTTTTGTTTTTATGTTTGTTTACTTTTGACAGACAAAGGGAGCATGAGCGGGAGAGGTGCGGAGAGAGTGGGAGGGAGGGGATCCAAAGCAGGCTCTGCCCTGACAGCACAGAGCCCGACGCGGGGCTCGAACCCGTGAACCGTGAAATCATGACCTGCGCCGAAGTCGGCCACTCAACCGACTGAGCCCCCCAGGCGCCCCCACGGGGTCTTATTTACGAAACACGGAAGGCAACAAGGAGGATCCCTTTAGTGCCAGTTTATGGGAAAAAACTGACACCGGCAAAACCCACTTCCCGCTGAGATGTCAGGGTGCTCAGTGGTTCCACCCGACAGAACTCACTACCTTCCCAGAGCCTCTGGGTCCTGACGGCAAAAATGGAACACAGTAAGCAAAACTGCTCGAAAAACATACCAAACATCTGAGAAGCAAAACAGTCACAAAAGTCCAGCTAGTATACTCCAAAACGAGGTGCAGACACGAGAGGGACCTCTTCCAGTGGGCCGAACCATTTGAGGCCCCGCTCTGTAACAGGGCAAATATATATATTTTTACGTTTATTTATTTATTTTAAGAGAAAGAAAGCGTGAGTGGAGGAGGGGCAGAGAGAGAAAAAAAAAGAGAAAGAATCCCAAGTAGGCCCCGTGCTTTCTGCACAGAGCCCAACACGGGGCTCGATCCCACAAGGAGATAGTGGCCTGAGCTGAAATCACGGGTCAGATGCTTAACTGACTGAGCCACCCAGGAGCCCCTGGGGCAGATAATCTTAAGCGGGCACTCATCCTGCAGCAAACAGACATACAAGCGTTTCTGCCACAATGTGGTGTGTTTTCCCGGAAATCTTCACCTTCTGCAAAATCGCACACTAAAAATAATAGGATTCATGGGAAAGACGGGGTGGTGCAGGTCGCTCAAGACTCACAGGACCTTGTCACTTGAGGCTTTCCCAAAATAGTCATGGCTCTAGCAATACCCTAGCAGAGTAAGCCGCACCAGCCCCTGGACCCAAAGCCCCCGTGGGTCAGTTGTTGACTGGTGCTTCTCCTTTGAGATGATGGGCCTCAGGGTCACTCACTTCTTTTTTTTTTCTTTTTCTTTTTAATTTTTTTTAACATTTATTTTTTGAGAGACAGAGAGAGACGAAGCGTGAGCAGGTGAGGGGCAGAGAGAGAGGGAGACACAGAATCCAAAGCAGACCCCAGGCTGCGAACTGTCAGCACAGAGCCCGCCGCGGGGCTCGAACCCACCAACCGCTAGATCATGACTGAGTCAGAGTCAGGTGCTTAACCGACTGAGCCACCCAGGTGGCCCAGGGTCACTCACTTCCTACAGAGACCATTCTCACCCCAATCAAAAACCCTACCCAGGGTGTCACCTGTATACACTGTGTTCTCACAACGCAATGCCTTCCAGTTCCCTCCCTGGCCCTCTCAGCTTCTCCCTTCAGCCTGAGGGGGGTGGGGGCCGAAAGATACTAAAACAGCCACAACTTGCACTAAAGGAAGGTGCACCTGTAGACTTTTAGCATTTTTTTTTTAATTCCTGTCCTATTTCTCTTCCTTCATGAGAAAGCCCATCCCCATCTATCGAAACACAAACACGCTGGGAAAAACTGTCAGTGAGCCAACACAACTTCCCCGCACAACATCCTTTCCCCGTTCGTCAATCATGGAGACACGAGCTGTATAGACCAACAACCGAGTAATTGCAAGTGTAAGATAACCGGGAGTTGCTTTCCAGATAATTCGACCGTGAGTCACATCTGATTTACAAACGGGCGGACTTCTGTACGCTACACATTCACAGAAAGTTGTAACAAGTGAGCGAATCCAGCCTGCGAGCTGCTTTCACACATAATGCCATTCTTTACAGGGTGTACTTTTGTCATTTTACTCAAACTGACTCGGAGGCAAAGTAGCCACCAATTCTTGGCAGCCCGTCCCACGAAGGGGTGGACCTCGTTCTCCACCCCTTGTATCTGGTGGGCCTCGAGACCTGCTTTGACCACTAGAAGGAGTCAGCACACAACTTCTCAAGAGGCCTTCCTTGCAACCTCCTGTTCTTCATCCTCTTGTTGTCCTGAGACCACCATGTAACGAAGCCCAAGCCAGCTCCTTGAGAATAAAAGACCAAGTAGAGGAAGAAGTCCAGCCGACAGCCAGCACCAACCCCTATGCTCATGAGCGAGACCCTCTTGGACCCTGCAGCCCAGTGGAGATGGCAGATGGCTGCAGTCACGAGTGACCCCAGGCAAGACCAGCAAAAGGAGCATATAGCACAGAACCATGAGCAAATAAAACGGCTACCGTTTTGACCCACTAAATTCTGGGGTGCTTTGTTACGCAGCAAACACAAATACAATGTGACGCTCTGTAGACATTTCACTTATTCTTTAATATTTTAATCATTTTCCCACTGGGGAACCAGTAAATCTTTTTACTGAGGTCTCAGTGATTTCACAGGCCCCCGAGAAGGGGCTAAACCAATCCCCAAAGTGGCAGTGTGCCCAAGGACCCTACCAGGATTGATTAAAAGCCAAGGAAGGGGAGGTGTCTGGGTGGCTCAGTCGATTAAGTGTCTGACTTCAGCTCAGGTCATGATCTCACCTTCATGAGTTCAAGCCCCATGTCTGGCTCTCTGTTGACAGCTCGGAGCCTGGAGTCTGCTTCAGATTCTGTGTCTCCCTCTCTCGCTGTCCCTCCCCCACTTGCACTCTGTCTCTCTCTCTCTCTCTCTCTCTCTCTCTCTCTCTCTCTCTCAAATAAAGACGTTCAAAAAACATTCTTTCAAATAAAAGCCAAGGGCTAACCAACAACCCAAACTCCAGAAAGTTATCACACAGGAGGCAAGAGGAACCCAACCGATATAAAACACCAAGAAAGAGCAGTTCCTAACATTTAGACCATCCCTGAGGGAGACTGGAGACTCTCTAATATTCCTAAATGTAGGCAAGACCCCAATCTTTCTGGATGTCATAGACGGAATAATAAATAGCACTCCACCAAATACATCGGTATCCTAATCCTCAGAACCTATGAATGTTACCTTACATGACAAAAGGGATTTTGCAGATGTGATTACACTGAGGCTCTCGAGATGGGGAACCAGTTCTGGTTACTCAGGGGGGCCGCAAAAGAGGCCTTCACACCAGAGTCCTTATGAGAGGGAGGCAGGAGGGGCAGAGGCAGACAGCAGATGTGACAATGGGGGCAGAGGTTGGAGTGATGTTTTTGGTGGCAAAAGGGGCCAGGAGCCAAGGGATGCAGGTGGCCTCTAGAAGCCGGAAAAGACCAGGAAGTGGAGTCTCACCCCGAGCCTCTAAGGAACACACCTCTGCCAACACCTTGACTCTAGCTCAGTTAGACCCACGTTGGACTCACTGCCACCCTCTAGACTAGAAGATAGTAAATTTATGCCGCTGAGTTTGTGGTAATTTTCACAATAGCAATAGGAAACTAAAACAGTGGATAATTCCTCCTGCCTACCAGAATGTAACTTTGGACTATTCATAATAACAATAACAGCTAATAATAGCAGTTAAGATTAATTTAGTGTCTACTTTATGACGGGCCTTGTTCTAAGTGCTCGTCTGATACAAACTCGTTTAATCCTCACCAAAAGCACACAAAGAAGACGATTACAACCCATATCTTACAGATGAAAAACTGAGCCTTCCAGAGGTTTAGTAACTTACCAGGGCCACGGAGCAGGTAAATGACACGGCCCAGGGTGGCACCCAGGCAGTCTGGCTCCCGATCCCACGTCTCACCCCGGCAACTCCCAAAGCAAACCGTCATTGCCAACAATCAACAACAGCGTAGGGAGCACCTGCCGTGCACCAGGCCCGTGCTTAGCCTTAACTGTATCTTCTCTCATTCGATTCTCACAGCACCCACTGGAGCTCAGAGCAGGCTCCCAAGCCACCCTTGTTTACAGAAGGAGAAATGGAGGTGCAGCCGCATCACACCCAGGAGTTAAACACGGCTGAACCCGGTTTGGCCACACATCCGCCTGCCTCTCCCGTCCCACTTGAGGCCCACGTGGCTGGGGAAAGGACAGAGCTCAGTAGCACAACCACATGATTTATCTTCCAAACTGGGAGACTCAGAAAGTGAAAGGAGTCACTATTAAGAATTTCACTTCTCATAACTGCCCAAGAGGTACCCACCAGGACACGTGGCCACCCTCAAGATAAAACCCAGGCCCATATGCTGCCCCACCTGACATCCCTAGCTGCCAGGTCATGGTCAAGGCTGGAAGAGGAGGGGTGGTCCCGGCGGAGCTCAGAACGGTCTCTGCGAAGCTCCAGGCCTGGAGTCTCAGCACACAGACAGAGCCCGTCCAACGGCAGACTGGGAGTCCACCTGAGGGCAGAGGTTGGCAGCCCTGGATAGAGTCCAGGGATACAAAAAGACTACTGAACCCCACTACTGCCCCAAACAAGAAGCCCAGCAGGGAGCTCAGAGCCATGGCAAGGGGCCACATGGTCATTAAATGTGGCCCACAGCCTGAGACACCCAGCTCATCTCCAAAGTTCTAGGCCTGCCGGACAAGAAGCCATGTGGCCTGAGGCTCCAGCTGGGCTCTGCCCCTTCCTAGCTGTGGGATCTCGGGCCAGCCCTTTTCCCCTCTGGGCCTTCTGGAGAAAATGCAGCCACTGATAAATGCCCTACCTGTGTCTACAGGATTCATAATAATACATAATAACAGACAACACAACAAATGAGCCACAAACTTAGCAGAGGTTGTGGGAATAGATAAAATCCTCTCTGAAATGGGTGCTATTGATTATTCCCACTTTACAGATGAAGAAACTGAGGTGGGGTGGGAGAGGGGCTAAGTCACTTGCCCAGAATCCCAAGGCTGCTAAGTGGTAAAGTCAGAACTGGAATCCAAGCCGACTGTTCCTGTAAAATCACACCGAATCATTCTCCCGGACTCGGACAATGTAAAGCAGCACATTCTAGTTCAGACTCCCTGAGGGAGTGCCTTAGTCCCTAGTTCCCCCCCACCCCCAATTATAAGTCTTATTGGCAGGCTTTGCAAATCCATTCCCAGGGCCCCTTTCCCTGGAAAGTCTAATTCCAGAAGGTCGGGGACTGAAAATCATAAGGACCTCCCTCCCAGGTGATTCCTAAAACACTTCTCTTCCCATTCAAGTCCCTCTGGAGACTGATTTCCAGAAAACAGAATGTCTCACTCTGGTGCTCCTGTATCCTTGACCTCCTGTAAAACTCTCTGGTCTCCCTCTTACCCAGAGTGCAGCCTCAGCACAAAGCTTTCCAAGGGAAAACACATGTGGCTAAAAAGTGTTCTGCCCGTGTTTGGGTTTCCATACTTTTTCGCCACGGTTACCTTCTGTTTGTGGCAAGTGACACAGGTGTCCCATGTATGGAATCTACATAAATAAGACTCTTAAATCCTGTTAAAAAAAAAAAACAGCAGGTGAATTTTAAAAGTAATCAATAAATCACAGTTTAGGTGGCCAGAACATACAGTGGAATCAGGAAAGTGAATCTCAAATGGCTGAAGATTGAGAAAAAGTTCCCTAAGGATAAGCTGTGCCCATGGAGGTTTTGCTGACGGCCCTGAGCTCTGTTCTAACATCACCCCTTCCTGCCCCCAGCTCTCTCACCCTGGGGAATGTACCCAATTCCTCTGAGCCTCAGTTTCCCCTTGTGTAAAACCTCCCACCTCATGGAGTGTTCATGAAGATTAAATGAGACAACACAAGCGAAGCATTTAACACAGAGCTGGTGCTTAAAGACCCTGCAGACACAGACGGGGAGTGAACGGTGTCGGATGGTCCTGCCCTCTACCCCCTTCATGCTGAGGTCCCAAGTCTGAAATCCAAATATGTGGGGACTCAAACTTGGCTGTCCACTCAAAGAAGTCCTGATACAACAGTTCCGGGAGGAGACCCAGACATCAAGGCTTTTACAAAGCTCCCCCAGGTGATTCTAACAGGCAGCTGGGATCGAGCACTAACCCCAGGGCATGTCCAGGAGCCAAAGAGTGTAGCTTCCAATACTACATGCTCCAGAATCACCCTTCAGCTGCTTTCATTCAAGCTTCCCACCAGTGGAATCTGCAGAGATGGGGGAAAGGCGTTCAAGGCGTTGTGTTTGCCGGCAAAGAGGTGTTCGTCGCGTCAGAGTGGAGCACTGAAGGTCCGAAGGCATCGGGAACCTGAACATGTTCTCCACACAGCCTCACATCAGAAAAACTGAAGCGGAATCTGCCCACCTTCCCTAGCCTCTAAAGAAAGCAGAGCAGCTGGACCCCGTGCCACACCACACAAGGCAATGCAATCCCCGTGGACATCTGGGAGACAGAGGCAAGAAAGCCGTCTCTCCCTTCCTCTTACGGGGCAAAAAACTTGGTAAATCCCTGCCCCTCTGATACCTGCACTAGCCCCACAACAGACCGAGGCAGGCGTCACGTGCTCCTTACACAGACCAGGAAAGGAACGCTTAGCTGGAGTTGACACGCACTTTGGGCCCCAAAGCCGCTTTGCTCCCTTACTCCTGTGCACCTGTCACCGTCCGTCTCGGAGCCGTGGATCGGGAGTCATTTCCAATAAAAGGAAGGCAGCAAGGATTTGCAGAGTCCACTGTGGTGGGGCCAGTGTCGGTTCTGGGCAGTGCCCGCACGTCTTGGTCCCCTCCTTGGCTCTCCCTGCTCCCCATGCCCCAGACACGCCTGTAGGTGGAAGGCGCTCCCTCCCTGCCGAATGCTGCGCATTCATTAAAGCCCCTGGTTCCTCCCTGCCGTTCTAATTATGCACAGCAATAATAAAGAAGCTTCCTCCCCTACCAGAGGCCTGTGTATGTGATGAGAGAGCATTTCGCCCCCACGGTATTGACTCGTCACTCAAACCCTTGTTGGAATCAAAGTCTCATCTCTTTCAGGATTGACTGAGCCCTGCCTACTCCTCTTTAGCTTCCACCCACTCCTGCGCATCCAAGTTTCTAGAAGCACCATTTCGCCGAGGAGTGGGCAGGATGCAGATGCCATTCCCCACCGCTGTGTTCCCTTGGGGATTACTGGCTGATATTCATTCGACACACAGTAGGATATTTTTTGAGCACCTACTATGTGCCCTTACTAAGATTGTGGAAATGAAAGACATAATCCCTCTCCCCCCTTGCTGGGAGAAAAGGCATTAAGAGAAAAGCACACGCTTTTAGGCTCTGTGACTGATTCATATCCCATCTCAAGCATTCATTGGCTGGGTGATTTGATTCCTTGACTGGGAAAATTAACCATATTTCTCAGAAGCCTCAACCGCCTCATCGGCAAAATGGGGTCATAATAACACAACCTCACAGGGTTGTTGGAAGAGTCAACGGGATATACAGAATTGGAACGTCTTGAGCACTCCGTCTACACTCGCTGAGATCATCAACAGCCAGTACCGAAGACTTTGGAACCACGCAGCCGAGATCTCACCAAGATGGATAAGCCTAGGAAGGCTTCCTGAGAAGTGATACCTGAGCTGGGTTTTGAAGGATAAGTAGGAGTTTGCTAGGGAAAGAGAGGATGTGCCTGGCGGGGGGGGAACTGCCTGAGGGCTAAAGGCGATCCCGGGCTCTGAGACACACAGGACACGGTGCGGGAAGTGTGCACAGGGAGTACAGAGGGACCACAGTGGCAGTGGACAGAGGTTCAAAAGCAAGTACAGACACAGAAGTGGATCCATGGTCAGAGTCCTCGCCAGTGAAACCCAGAGCACCATTTCAACTCTTTCCTTAGCTCCTCGAGAGCCACGACCAGTGCCCTTCCACTTCCGTCTGTAGTTTGGCGGCCACGGGAAAGTGGGGCAGTCACACTCTACTGGTCGTGTGCTCATTCATTCGGACACTCAGTAGGATTCCCTAAGGGCCTATGACAGGCCAGGCATGTGCTAAGAGAGGCTGGACAGCTTGGTCACTTCCTAACCTTCACTCAAACCCATTCCCAGCTGTGCCAGGCTGGCCTGGCAGCTCTCTCCAGAAGTGAAATGGGGGTAACGGGGACTCTCTCCTAGCCAGCCATTCAATAACAAAGGTGATTTGGCCAGGGCCACATGAAATCATTTGGTGTTTTCAGAATGCAGATAAACGAAGTCCTCGATAAATGTCAGTGTTTAAAATGTTTATTTTTATGATGCTTAACTGCTAGGGCGTTAGAATCCCATCTCCGAAGTCCAACACAATGCCTCCAGAGGGACCCCCCGGGACACAGGCAACCCCCCTGCCTGCTGTTCCTCTGCCTAACCCCATCCCCACCCTGGAGCATATGACGAGGTGTCCACTGCCCATGCCTATCCCTGCCTGGGTCACCACAGGAGCTAGCGCAGCCTGAACCACCCCACACCCCCCCTCCCGTTCATCTCATCCTTCTAGGGCTCCCTGGGTCCACCAACCTAGGTCTTGGTGGGGGCAGGATTGAAGGTCTAAAGATAAAGGGGTGGCCCTTCTGGTTTTGTAAATTAATTTAAATGTTCTATTAAGGAAATCTGCGCACATATACAAAGGGCATAGTAATGAACCACCATGTACCCATGACCCAGCTTCCACAACTACCAACATTCTTGTTTTGCAGGCAGCTCCGCCCACACCCCACCCCCACTTGCTTTGTTGGGAAAAATGTTATGGCCAGCCTTTCTGGACGTACCGCCCAGGGCTCCCACTGCTCCCAAGAGCCAACACGGTCTGATCGCTCTGGTACTTATCCTTTTGCACCAAAAGCATCCTCGAAATGATCCCCTGAAGAACACCATTTTTTTGTCCCTAACAGAGTAGTAATCACTGGCCACACCCACAGGGCTTACACAGGATGGCAGTGAAGGGCGAGAGCCGGATTATCAGATGGCCTGAGTCCAAATCAATACTTCCTAGATATGTGACCTTGGATAGGTCGCTCAACCTATGTTTAGATTTCCTGCCTGGCGGAAAGGGGAATGCTGGTAACAGATCTGATGAGGCTTGAACAAACAAAATAAGGTATGCTCTTTGCCCCGCACAGAATGCTCAGTGAGGAAACCTTAGAAATAAACGTGTTAGCTGGTGGGTGAGCTCTGCTCCTATGAGATACTATTAATATCTCCCATTTTAGAGATGAAGGGATGAGAACCAAGAGAGAAGCAGCAAGTTGCCAGGGACAGCCTGCTCTGTGTCCCAAGTCCATGTGTCGGATGTTCTCACTGGCTGCCTTGAACTGCAGATCACTGGAAGTGAAGAAACACTCCAGAATAGACACGGGCGAACGGTGCCAGGTGGCCCGGGACACCCAGCATGTGTTTCCCCGTCCTGGATGGGGAGCTCTCCCAGCCTGAGGAGAGACAACCACACAGTGCCTGTGTGTGCATGCGTGTAGGGGAGGGGTGCTGAATTCGATTTTACAAGACAAAATGACGCGGGAGGGGGCCGGGGGGAGCAAGTCCCTGCTCACTCTTTCTGATTTCACACACCCTACGGCCAACCTTGCATTTGATACAGCCATTCACTATCGCAGCACGAGAGGCAAGAAACTGGTTCACTAACTTATGCTTTAGCAATTCTTGGCAATTCCGATGTCCCTCCCTATCATCCTTTTTTTTTTTTTTTTTCCAATTTAAAGGAAAAGGGGGGGGGGGAAAAATCAGTCCAGTTGCTGAGTGATATCCAGACAAAGCCACCAGCCCATCAACCGCATTTGCCAGCTGGGGAAGAGCAGGGGCGGGGGAGATTTGGATGTGTGTTTGGGCCCCGCCTGGGCGCTCCCAGGCTGCTCCCCAGAGTGAGCCCTGTCAGGATGTCCCCCTCCCCCCGCACTCCCCCACTACTGCAGTGCCGTGTAGGGAGGCACCTCCCAGATCTGCAGGAACAATGGGCTGGGGAGGGGGCAGGTGCCGCTCGGAGCGCAGCAAAGGGCGGGGGCCGAGGCCACAGACAGTAAGACTGCCAGCACCCCGCCCATGGTGTCTGCTCCGCCACCTGACTCAGTTTCCCCAGCTTTGAGGTCCCCGCAGAGCCTTTCCTGGATGAATTTCCCTTACTTCCTCGCCAGGCGGTTTACCCTGCAGCTCCCCTCCAGCGGCTGCTACTGCTAAAGCCCCTCCGGTCAGGGACGCGCGGTGTCTCCGTGCGCCCAACTTTCCCCACTTGGGACCCACGATCCTGGCCAGGCCGTCCCCTCGGCTGGCGAAACCATGATTTACAGCCCTGGGCTCCAAAAGCTGTTCCTCCTCTTCCCTCCGTTCCCCGGTCCTCTCTCGCTCCTTACCCAGCACCCCCGCCCCATGTGAGCCCTAACCTCGCTCCCCAAAGAAAGCAGCCACGGCACATTTGCAAAATGCGGGCGTTCGTCCTCGGCGCTGGGCGCCACCTTCCTCCCCCCCCGGCCCGGGCAACCAGGGGACGAGCCCCCGCCGCTTCGCCC
>NW_024423299.1:0-42255 GCF_014898765.1 Herpailurus yagouaroundi
AGGAAGGAAGGAAGGAAGGAAGGAAGGAAGGAAGGGAGGGAAGGAGGGAGGGAGGGAGGGAGGGAGGGAGGGAGGGAAGGAAAGGAAGAAAGAAAGAAAGAAAGAAAGAAAGAAAGAGAAAAAAATGAAAAAGGTACTTGAATGAATGAAAGCAGTATCACGTTCTCACATCTTTGTTTCCCTTGAGCCCTATTTCTAGAACTCTATTTCCAGAATTCACTAAATTTCTACTAGTGATCACATAATACCAAATGCTTCTAAAGTGCCCAATTCTTTGTGGATAAAGCTCAGTACACACATCTGATTTACACACCCACTCATCACCATGCCCATGGGAGGACACTGAGTGGACAGCTGTATTCCACTTAGAAATTAGCCATTCTCCCACATCCAGGACCATCACTGCACAAACCTTTGCAACAGTCATCCCAGGGGTTCACTCATATACCAGCAGCTTCCGTGGGGTCTGGGAGGGACAGCAGCAACCATTTGCCAATAGTTTACTGTGCGCAGCCCGGAGGAAGGTTTAACATCAACCCACGAGGTACACAACCTGCCCCACTCTTCAGGTTAGGGAGGTGGGTGTTGGAGAAATTAAGCGCCTTGCCCGAGATCACACAGCTGCTACGTGTGTCTTCTGCCCGTTTTTCTGTTTTTTGTTCGTTTATTTGTTTGTTTACAGAGATATAATTCACATACCATAAAATTCTCCTTTATAAAAAGAAGTTTATTTATGTTAAGGGGGGGAGTGGGAGGGGCAGAGACAGAGGGAGAGACAGAATCCCAAGCAGGCTCGGTGCTATCAGTATGGAGCCTGATGCGCAACTAGAACTCATGAACCGTGAGGTCATGATCTGAGCCAAAATCAAGAGTTGGACGCTTAACCAACCGAGCCACCCAGGTGCTCCCTAAAATTCTCCTTCTTAGACTGTACAGTTCAGTGGGTTGTAGCAGATTCACAAGGTTGTGCAACCATCACACTATCTGAGTCCATCACCCCGCAGAGAAACCCCGTTCCTATTAGCTGTCACTCCTCCCCCCCCCCCCCCAGCCCCTGGCAACCTCGAATCTGCTTCCTGTCTCTGTGGACTTGCCTCCTCTGGCCATTGCATACAAATGGAATCCTCCAGTATCGTCTGGCTTCTCCTCCTTAGCAGAACGTGTTCAGGGTTCACCCATGTTGTCCCGGGCATCAGTGCTCTATTCCTTTTTATGGCTGAATAATATCCCATTGTAGGGACAGACCCCACTTCGTAACCTGCTCGCTGACGGACGTTTGCGCTGTTTTGCTTTTCTGTTATTACAGAGAGCGCCGCTGTAAACACTCACATGCGAGTTTTTGTGTGAATACATGTTTTCATTTTTCTTAGGTGTCTGAGGAGTAGAATCGCTGGGTCATGGGGTAGCTCTGTGTTCAACCTTCAGAATCTGCCAGACTTTTCCACGGCAGCTGTGCCATTTTCCATTCCTGCCAGCAGTGCACGTGGGTGCATCCTGCTTTCTGAATGCCAGTCCTACCTGTCCTCCCTCAGGGCGTTACCACGCACCCCCCTCTGGCTGGCAGGTGCACCTCCCCCACCACAAGGCGCTGGCACGTGCCCTACCTTCAGCGCCTGCTCCTTGAAGTACTGCAGGGCGTAAGCGAAGATTTCAAGGGCTTTGACTTTCTTGCCGTTTGCTGCCGTTAAGTCTGTATCCATGGTGAGGTCCTGGTGGGGGAGAGGAAGGAATAGTAAGGCCAGGGAGGAGAAACACACCTTGTAGCTTCGGGAACTGCTACCTGGGGATCTGGGGAGCCCGGTGAGCCATATTTCTGTTTCTTGATATTTGGGAGACCAGGATAGTGTGTCCCCCGAAATGAGACTGGCAGCATTGTCCCCTTACTCTGTCGGGGGCCCTTGCTGTCCCCTTCAGCCCCTCCCTCCACTTCTCCCTATCTTCCTCCCTCCCTCTTGTTTTCTCTCTCCTGGATCCTCACAGAGCAGAAGTCTCGGCACAGTGACAGAGCCCAGGAAGGGGGAAAAGTCAGCAGGCACCACTGCTGATGCCATTTACATACTATTTCCACACTTGGACACACATGGTCACCCTCAGGAGCCCCCCTGGCAGAGGCCTAAATAATCACACCAACTCGCTGACGTGCACGATGCTTAAACAGACATGAAGCTTTTGTTTCCCAATAGGCTGCCAACCAAGTCTCCAAAATAGAAGAGCTCCTATTTTAAGGCTTGTGCTTAATCCTCTTGGGAGCACAGCATCACTGCCTCCCTCCCTCTGCCAGAAGCTAAAGCAGTCCGGTCCTTGGGTAGAGGATGCTCTGGGAGACGCTGGCTGGACTGGGGTCATAAAAAAAAAACGACAGGAAAAGTGCTCACAGGGTGGAGATGGGCAGAGAACGGGGGTGAGCATCAGGAGGACGCTCCCAAGTCAGCCCGAAACCAACAGGCTCATTACTGCCGAGGCAAAAAATCAGTGGGGCCTCCGGATCGATCCCGGCTGGATAACTAGGCTTTGCCTTTAGAGCATGAAGGGGCACGAGGCTACTAAACCGGCCTCGTGGAGCCTGTCAGCCGTCCTGAGCCATGGACGCAAACTCACTCCTCCCAACCAGCCACCTCCCACCCCTGGTGCTCGGCAGAGACGCTCCAGATTTGGGGAGGCGACTCCCAGGCTCAGAGAGGTGGCCGAGCACCTGGAAGCCATAGGCTCAGAACTGAAAACATTCAAAACTGAAAAAATTCCTGTGCTTTCCACCTGCACAAGATTGCTGTTCAGCACTGAATCCCATCAGGTGAACCGGGAAGGATGTATTTCTAGCAGAAGTCTGTCTGCTTCACAGAGATAGAACCACACCAAGCAGCACGCAGCCTTGGAGACCGGGTGCTGGCAGCTGGGTTTCCATTAACATTTGTCTTGTCATCTGCAAGCACTTAAGAGCCCACAAGGAAAGCAATAATGGGAGCTAGCAATTAACTAGAACTTACTAAGTACCAGGCTGGCTCTAAGAGCTTTGCGTATTTTGATTCCGTTAATCCTTACAACATCCCCGTGAAGAAGGCACTGTCAGTGTCTCTATTTTACAGGAGGCGCAGAGAGGTTAAGTAACTTGGATTAAGTATCTTGAAGGTGGCAGAGGCAGGATTTTTAAATCGAGGCCGTCTGGTCCCAGGGTCTTAAACACCATTGCCATCCTGAATCTCTAAGTACCAAGAATTAAGGAAAATTTATGGGATAAAGTGCTCAAACTGAGGAGAACCTATCCTGTGGCCCAAATGTCTCCATGAAGCTTGGGAGACGGGCCTAACTGATGGAGACAGCTTCTAGAACTGGGAGTTGAGCCTCTAACAATCGGGCACTTGATTTCCTGAGCTGCCTGCTTCCCCACACAGAGAGGAATGGGCCAGTTGTTACTTTTTTTTTTAAATTGATTGATTGATTGAGAGAGAGAGAGAGATTGAAAGGGAGACTATCCCGGGCAGGTACCACACTCAGCTCAGAGCCCGACGTGGGGCCTGATCTCACAAACCGTGAGATCATGACCTGAGCCAAAATCAAGAGTCAGACGTTTAACTGACTGAGCCACCCAGGTGCTCTGCCAGTTGTTACTTCTAAACTAGTTAGTTAATAGCTACTGTCCTAGGTCCCCCAAATGCCCCGAGCCCCCAAGTCCCTCCTTCAGAATTCCCGATCTCCCAACAACCCAGCAACCGAAGGGGGATCTCCTGGCGTGGCATGTCCCCCACCCCTATGCCTCCAGCCAGCGTCCACTCTGGTCAGTTTCCAAGGCAAACAAGTTGTTAAATATTCTGAATATCTCTCTGCCCACGTGTATAAAAGGAAGTGCTGTCTACTCCACCAAAGTGTTGAGTGCGCCAGGTCATCTCTAAGATCAAGGTAAATGGATGTTAATTTCTGCTTGGGAGAAACCTAAGGGTTTCCTGAGTTGGAAAGACCTCCCCCACCCAGGCTGGAGGAACCCTGTCTCTCCAATGCGGAGGACCCGGGGCCAGGGAGAGTATAGCTTACCCCAGTGGTATGCAACTTCATCTTGAACTTCTCCAGGTACAGCCACTGCTTGGCCTCGTTGGGATCCAGGTCATGGTAAAAGTCCCTGGCGGCATATCCAAAGCTGTGGAATTTCCTCTCGGGAGTCAACAAGATGGTGGTCGGGGTCTTCTGGTTGGACACCCCAGGGTCGCCTCCTTCCCATCGCCTGACCCCAAGGAAAGGCAGAGGTTATGGGACCTTCTTTCATAAGCCCAGTTCGGACAGCAGTGATTCGAGCACCTACACGTGCATGATTCTTATAGATGTGGGTGCTCATAATAGCTGCTACAGATGCTCTCTGGTTCAGCTGGCTGAGCAGTGATCACTGATACGACTCCGCTTAGAAAGCAATATAAAAGGGGCAAGCACCAGGTTCTTGCTGAATAATAAGGTCTGCTTTGACCTTCCACTCAGTGTTTACTGAGGATCTACTCTGTGCAGGTGCCAGTGACAAGGAGACGAAACATCTCTCTGCCTTCCAACAACTCACAACCTAGTAGGTTATGTCTTTTGGGGGGAGATAAGGGGTCTGTTTTTTTTAATTTGCAAGCACCCAAAGCAAATGTATAGCTGGTTTGTGTCCTCTCTAAAACAAGGTAGGGTATAAACAAATACATAAATACCAGGCTTATCGTATGGAAACAAGGGGCCCAGGGAAATGCCCTGGGGGTCAGAGAAGGCAGAGGTGCCAGGTGGTGGGGCAGGGGAAGAATGCAAGGCTCAGGACAGACTCAAAGGACTGACCGAGAGCTAGATCTTGAAGGATGGAAGGGCACTGCAGGCTGCTCAGAGGTGGGTGAACACAGGACATTTACCGGGATGCAAGTGACCGTGTGGGGTAGAGAAGGAGTATGTAAATGGGAAGTGTGAGAAACGAGATTGGGAAGGTGTTTGGAAGCAGGTGGAAGAGACCCCTGGGGAGAGAGAGACTTAACCAGTGAGTAACAGGGAGCCACTAAAGGTTTTAGGGCAGGGGTATGGCAGAATCCGAGTTGGGACTGAACAGAGCAAACTGAACCAGACAGGAAGCCAGGAGGCTGAGGAGGCTCAGGCCTGTTCTGGGAGCAGAGACAATGGGGCTCCAACCAGAGTAGAGGAAAGCGGTGGAGGAGGAGGGGCCATCCCAAGTGAGAGCCCAGCTAAATGGCAACGGAGGTGAGCAGGCGCTCACCTCCCAGATGTTCCAACTTCAGAGCCTAGAGGAGAAAGCGCCCTTCACAGAAACCGGGAGCCCTGACCAAGGAAAGTGGGAAACTCCAGGTGAGCCCGCTGGCGTTGAACTCCCAGGACGGGGTCGAAGATGTAAGCCTGGCGTTCACAGGAGAGACCCAGGAGGAAACAGACTTGGGTGCCTCCATACCAGGGTGACAGCCACCGTGACAAGGTGGCAGGAGAGCCCTGATGGGAGCAGTGAGGTGGGAAGGGACTATGTCCCGCAAGTCTGTGTGCTGAAGAGGTGCCAGAAGAGGCGAGAGGTGAGGACAGACAGACAGGCAGAGTCTGTGGGATTACATCCTGGAACTGATGGGAGGGTAAGGGAGTGGGGAAGGGGGTCAGTGGAGCCCCAGAGAAGCTTCCTTCCTTCCCTCAGATAGAAAGAAGGAGAATACGAAGAAGAGTAGAGAAAGCAGCTGACTCGAAGCTTCTCCCTCCCGCTCTGGGGCCACGGCAGAGAAGCCACAGCTGCCACGGTGGCCAGGAGGCTCTCTTCTGGACCAGGTCCCGGCTCTGCAGCTGGCTCCCATCCTGCCACTAGCCACATGACCACTACGAGGAGCATCTGGTGGTGACACAGAATAGGAGGGGAAGCACGCCCCTCCCCCCCCCCCCCCCCCCCGCCTGCCAGGAAGGTGGCAGAGCACCTGGCTGAGCTCACACCTGCTCCTGACACGGCACCGTGAAGCTTTGGTGGCACCATCACAGTCCAGGTGGAGAGTCGACCTAGATTTGCCATGCAGATGGGCCTGGAACCGTCCCTGGCAAGTGCCCCAGTCAAGCTCCATCAAGATGCAGGCTTCTACCCAGGGAGACGTCCCCGTGGTGACCCCACTGAGACACAGGGATGATCATCACCCAGGCGGACACTGGGTACCTGAGCCAGGGTGACATTCCAACGTTTCAACGAATGGACTTCCTGTTACCATTAACACTGCCATTTTCAGTAGGCAAGGAACCTCCGGAGTTTTTCCCCTTCCAATTTTTATTCCTCCCTTCCTATTAACATACACAAAATTAAGCTTTCTCAGTCATAATTTTGTCAGTCTGTATCATGGTTATGTTAACCTGTTCTGATTGAAGTAAAATTCAGGTAGAACCTCTCTCCAAAATCTTCTCTACAAGAACTGAGATAATGTCTCTAGAGAACCTGAACGCTGCAGCTACTGGGTGAGAATTCCTCCCAAGCAATTGCAATGTGTTTCTGCTCTTGTTTTTTTTTTTTTTTTTTTTTCTTTCCAATTTTCATTACAAGGCTATCCCTTTGAAACAACATTTCTTAAAACAACTATGTAGAAGCTAATAAACACTGGTTCTAGCTTTTCCTAGCATGCTCTTGTCTCTTCGGGGTTTCCCTCTCTGGGGATGACAGAGCAGACCCCACGGCAGGTGTCTGGCTAACCAGAGGCAGAATCCTGCTGATGACTGGACACAGAGGGCTATGCTGTCATCAGGCTTCTCTACTAGAACCGGCTTTTCATTATTTCCTGATGACAGGACACCCCCGGGTCTCTGTAGCCTCTTAGGATATCTAAACCAAGATTGGGGCAGGGGTCACTTTTGCTTCATGACTTATGTTTTAAGCAGCACGCTATAAAAACACATAAGCTCTTACTCCAGGAGCGATAACGAAATTCCACAATTACCAGCTAAAGGAGTTGTTGCAAAGCCAATCACAATGCATCTTGAGAGCCATCCTTGGGTTTGGAAAATCAGAGTGATCGACTCCTGGCTCCCAAAGCTTTGAGGGGCCACAGACTCTGTAGGAGGGCCATGCGCCAGACCAGAGGAGCCAGTGTAGGTGCTGGGATCGACCAGAATCCTCGCAGACAATTGGTCACGCGTGCGGGTGGGGTGGACGAGAGGGCGTGCCAGGCTGCTGTGTGCCTGGTGGGGCGGGGGTGGAGGGAGGGGCGTCCTGAGCACAGAGTGTGTCCCAAGAGACCCTGGGCAACTTCAGGGTCACCCTTCAGGTTCATGTGGCTGAAATCCACCCCTCTGTTTTTTCTTAGGCATGGTGCTTTCTGCTTCTGGTCACCGTCATGTAAGAACTAGCACCTTGCCTCCTTACATTTCAGTCCGTGCTAAGCCCTTGACGGGAAATCTCATTTCATTTGTGCACACTCGGTGAGGCAGACAGTCAGTATCCCCATTTCACAGATGAGGAAATTGAGGATTAGAAGGCCCAGCGCTTGTGTAAGCTCACACAGTATGTGGCCGAGCTGATGCCTGGACCTCCTCCATCACAGATACCCTGAGCCAGCACCTCTTGCCCGAGCTGCATGCTGGAATAACCTGGGCCAGATTTCAAACGCGCTGTCCAGGCCCTTCCTCAGACCAACTGAGTCAGAATTAAGTCAACGCTTTTACAGACCAGGAACCTGGAGCCCAGAGATAAGAGCAGTTTACCCAAAGGGGCACAGGGGTTTGGGGCTGAGCTGGGCCACAATCCAGGACCCGCCTCCTAAGTGCCACTCACCTGCTCCTTAAACTAACTCCCTTCCCCTCCCCCAGGTCCGCCCCCAAGTGTCCACAGGTGCACTGACCGGTGCCTGCACTTGGCCCTCCCCACCCATACCACAGCACTCACCTCATCACGTGGATACATTCTGGCTCCTTGGTGAAGCTGTAGGCATAGCCACTGGACGTGGTTCCAAAGTCAACGGCCACCACCACGAGAAATGTCTGCTGTTCTGAGACATTCGGGTCAGCGTCATTCTGCAGATACACCAAGTTAAGGTGTGGGGGTGGGGAGTGGCGGTGGCCCAGCCTGGCTTTCAGGAGGATACGCCGGGGTTGGGGGGGGGGGTTGTGCCCAGTTGTGCCCCCCCACTACAGACAGAATTCTGGCTCAAGTGTGCCGCACGGTGAGCCCTATGGAGAAGGCAGGCCAGCCTCAGCCCCCCACCCGGGTAGTTCAGGGAGGAATGGAGCTGTCCCTGAGTGGAGGGCCAAGCTGACAGGGTGAAGTCACTCACCTAGAGCTTGCCCCCACCCCCTTTATCAACTGCTTATGACCATGACAAATTATGGAAGTTTTGCCATCCAGTCTGGAAGCCCAGGGGTTCCTTGACTGACACAATCTTCCCCTCACTCTCCTCCCCGAGTTCCTGTGCAGACCTCCAGACACTGCCCGCCCAGAATATTCTCTGCCAGCTGTGGCCTGGGCACACCCAGGCGAGCACTCCATCTGCTCAGGTGTGTTGTGAGCGGGAATAAGGCTTTGCATGCCAGGGCCCCTCGCCATGTGATCCTGGCAAGTCCTGTCCCCTCGGGGACCAGAGACGTTCCTCAACATTAAGCAAGCGGGTCAGGCCACTCCAGCTTTCCAAACCTTTTTTTTTTTTTTTTTTTTTTTTTTTTTGAGCATGTAGACTTTTTTATATGTCCACAGAGCTCCACATTAGAAACCAATACATTTGGGGTTTGAAGTGTATTGTTTAGAGCAGGGGGTGAGATCCCCACCCCTCTGCCCCTCTGGCCTCTCCCCACTGACCCCCATCCCCACATACCCCAAGGTGACCCTGAGCTCTTATAGGAGCCCTCAGGGTGCAGAGTTTGCAAACCTGCCATACGAGGGCCCAGCCATAGGTGGCCAGCTTCCCGGGTCCCCCAGGACCGAGGGAGTTCCAGGACGCTGAATAAGGTAAAACGCAGATGGTTCCAGGAAAACCAGGACAGGCTGGTACCCAGGAAGCTACCCCTCCCCTGGTTACTTTTCTCTGGTCGGCTACGTGTGGGCCCCTTTAAGAGCTGCCTCACAATATCCATCTTTTCAGTGAGGGGTCAGGTGGGAGCAAATGCCCAGTCTCCAGCCCCCTCGCTGTTCAGGTCTTCTCTCTGGGGCCGGCTGTGCGAGAAGCAAGCCCAGCCACACGCGTGTGGACATGGCAGTGAACTGTAGCAACTGCATTTCACTGGAGCACCGGCCAGATGCGGCTGCTCCCTTACAGAAGGACACCTCACCACCTCTGGGCCCTCGATCTTTAAAGGGTTGCTCCCGCCCTGCCTGGTACCCACCCAGGCCAAGAGCTCCAGAAGCGCCAGTCACACTATAGAAAGCCTTTCCAGGCCCAGGGTGGGGAAGGGGCTGTGTGGGCTCCCGAGGCTGGTACCAGGACAATGTAATCTCCACCCATGAATGTGAGGGGCTGCCCAGCAGCCTGTCTCGTGAGGGCACATCCAGAAACCAAAGATAATCAGCACATATCCCCACACATACATACGCATTTCTTACCACAATATGGGAAGGGGACAATGGCGTTATTCCCGTGTCCCCCAGACTCCGGGCCGGAGATGAATATGCAGACGTGGGGGCTGTTTCTGAAAGGAAAGACAAATGTGCTTAGAAGTGGCACGGGCTGACCCAGGGGGCAGAAGCGAGCTGCCTGGCTTTGCTGCTACAGATGCTACTGCCCCCCAGAAAGCCAACTAACGTCGTAGGCAAGGCTGAACCCGGCCATGAACGTAGTGTCTGCTCTGGCACCCCCTCGTATGTGGTATTTAAAACTTGGCCAGACTGGGGCGCCTGGGTGGCGCAGTCGGTTGAGCGTCCGACTTCAGCCAGGTCACAATCTCGCGGTCCGTGAGTTCGAGCCCCGCGTCAGGCTCTGGGCTGATGGCTCGGAGCCTGGAGCCTGTTTCCGATTCTGTGTCTCCCTCTCTCTCTGCCCCTCCCCCGTTCATGCTCTGTCTCTCTCTGTCCCAAAAAATAAATAAACGTTGAAAACTTGGCCAGATGAAACGTTCCTCTTCTCCCAGTGGCCACCAGGCCTCTCGCTGCGTGCCACCCCCAACCCCCACTTAGCAGAGATGCTGCCCAATCCCCACGTGGCCTCAGCTCCAGGCTTGCGCCCTCTGAAGAACTGGTTCTTAAGCCAGGCACCATGACAGGCCAAACCTGCAGCCACCTGTGCAAACTTCTGTGTGCCATGTTTTTTGAAAGAGTATCCACAACCCTCAGGTTCCCTACCCAACCCCACAGACCAACAAGCCCCCTTACAGGAACATAGGACAGGACTGCAGCTTCCGGAAGGAAATTCCTTGCTTGGTGGACACGTCCCCTCCTCCCTCCCTCCAGCATGAGGCCGCATCACAACATGGGGAACTCATCTCTCTTCGGCGATACTGGAGGTCTTTGACATTCAATAAGAAAAACCACAGGGGCGCCCGGGTGGCTCAGTCGGTTAAGCAGCCGACTTCGGCTCAGGTCATGATCTCACGGTTCATGAGTTTGAGCCCCGCGTGGGGCTCTGTGCTGACAGCTCAGAGCCTGGAGCCTGTTTCAGCTTCTGTGTCTCCCTCTCTCTCTGCCCCTCGCCTGCTCACGCTCTGTCTCTCTCTGTCTCTCAAAAATGAATAAACATTAACAAATTAAAAAAGAAAAAAGAAAAACCCCAGCAGAATGACAGGTGGATCAGCATACCTAGACCCTGCACGTGGGTGGGGCCCCATAAGGTCAAACCAGAGAAGAGCCCAGAGCAAAGCAGACGAACGTCGTTTTGTTGATTGCCCTGCTCCTCTCGCAATTATTCCGGTGCTGACGTTTGTCCTGACACCTTGCGAGAGCCCAGTGGCTCTCCCCCAGGAATGAGCACCCAGGGAGAAGTCACACTGTCCCCACTGGAAGCCCCACACTGCTCTCCCTGCCCGCCACCGAGGACCCACAGGGCCAGCAGCGGAGCAGGGACGGTAGGCTCCCACCCTGGTGACAACGGCCGACCCTGAGCGCCTTCCAATACCAGGTGTTATCTGGGGTGCTCTGCGAATACTCCCCATCTAGCAGCACACAGCCTGATACCCGGCAGGAAAAAAAAATGGGTACTTGGCTAAAACAATACTTGTGGTCAAGGAAACCCAGAGGGTGTGAGGTGTCTGACAGAGCCTAGATGCTTCTACGGGAGGACAGGCGTGGCTCCATCTGCTTCTGCTGCCAAGTCACTTGGGTTAATCCCACACACTCACTGATTTTTGGTTTTTTTCCTGCTTGGTGAGAGCTCAAATAGCATCACTACAGCAGGTGCCAAATGGGCTGAGGGAATGAAACGAATCGTGCAAGAGTGAATGTGAGGCTTCAGATCTGCACAGCCACCTCCGCTCGCTGCAGGCATACGGTCCCCCTCCTCCTGAGGAGCCTCCAATTCCAACCCCTGGGAGACACGTGCAGAAGCCAGTAAGGACACAGGCCGAAAGAGCTGGTGGGCGAAAGGGCTTCACCAGCCATTTCTCCAAAGAAGACAAATGGTCAAGAAACGCGTGAAAAGATGTTTTGCATCACCGGTTCGTGGAGACACGCGAATCCAAACCACCATGCGCTAACTGCTTCACGCCCACCAAGATGGCTGCGATAAAAAAAAGAAAAAAAAGAAAGGAATAACAAATGTTGGCAAGAAACTGGGGCCCTTGTAGCTACCTGGGAGTGCAAAATGGTACAGAGGCTCCGGAAAACAGCATAGCGGATCCTCAGAAAGTCAAATATAGGAATTGCCGTATGACACAGCAATCCTACTCCTGGGTGCCTACCCCAAAGATCTGAAAACAGGGGTTCAAGCTGGTATGTGCATGTTCACCGTGATGTTACTCACAATCGCCAGAAAGTGGAAACAAGCCAAGTACCCGTGAACAGATGAGTCAACAAAATGTGACATGGCCATGCCATGAAATATTATGCGGCTGTAAAAAGGAATGGAATTCTTGTACACGTTGTAACATGGATGGACCAAGAAAACACTGCGCCGAGTAAAATACGCTGGACGCAAGAGGACAAATATTGTGTAATTCTACTTGCATGAAATATCTAGAGCAGGCAAGTTCATAGAGACAAACAGTAGATCGGAAGTTACCAGGGGTTGGCGGTGGGGGGGAGGAAGGAATGGGGAGTGCAGAGTTTCCATTTTGAGTGATGAGCAAGGTTTGAAAATAGTGGCGATGGTGGTTGCACAACACTGTGGATGCAATTAATTCCCTTGATGGGTACGCTTAAAAAATGTTAAAATGGCAAATTTTATGTTATATATACTTTATCACAACAAACATGTTCTCATTAAAAAAAAACACAAACGCCACTTGCTCATCTTAGAAAGCAATTTCTGATTCCTGTTAGCACCCATGGGTTGGTGCTCTTGAAAAGAGAAGGGAGACATAAGCCAGGCTCCTGGCCCAGCCTGCGAAAGTCCGCCTGCTTTGCTAATCTCCCGGCCAAGGGCACCCCCTTCCATAAAACAGGGGGGAATCCTGCCTCTGCGCCAGGGAGCCCAGCCAGATGGGCCTTCCCGCCTGTCGGCGAGAAGTCTGCCCTGCCCATGGCCCCTTGGGCAGCCTACAGAGATGCCATCCAGCACTGGGAGCCACCTTCTCTCTACCTGCTACCTGCAAAGCCTGCGGCCATGTGTCCACATTTGCACAGAAGGTCTTAGAAGATACCAAATGTCTAATTGCCCAGTAAATCTGGTGTTGGCAATTAGCAAACAAGCTATTATCTACAGACAAACCATCCACCCCGCTGTCTGCTTGGTTCTAATTATCCCATCACTCAGCTCTTCCCAGCGCATGTCCCACTGACTTGCAAAAGAGCATGTGTTGGGCCACACATTGAACACATGCCTTGGGCCCCCAGAGGACTCCAGGATACGTGAGGACAAGACACAAGGATTTTTTTGGTTCTCCCTGTCCCTCCCCCACCCAATTCCTTGCAGGTTACTCAGCCGGGCCTCAGGGCAATTGAATTTCATGGACTTTCTCCATCAGAAATGAAATCGCAGCTGTACCATGTGATGATGTAAAACTGATTTGCATAGAAGGCATGGAGAAGTAACATTTTTATAGATGCATCCATATCATGCACGCCCACATCTATAGCTTTCAATAACCCAAACCAAAGATTAGTCACCAGTTAAGGTGTACCAATCCAGCACAGGAGTACGCAAAGCCTGCAGTGACATTACTGTCTTATTTTTTAGGATGTCCAAGTGGTGCTCAAAAATTCGTGGGGAAAAGAATATGGAAAAGCCTACTGCAGGTCCTGAGGGGTATGGGGAATTTCCAGCGTGTTAATGATCTTAACCAAGCTGGAAAGCTCTTGTTCAATGGGTAAGTAATTAGGAATAAATAGAATGGGGTCAATGGAATATTATTTATTTTTTTAATTTTTTTATTACATTTCTTGATCTTTGAGAGGCAGAGAAAGACAGAGCATGAGTGGGGGAGGGGAAGAGAGAGGGTGGGACACAGAATCTGAAGCAGGCTCCAGGCTCCGAGCTGTCAGGACAGAGCCCGACGTGGGGCTTGAACTCGCGAGCCATGAGATCGTGACCTGAGCCGAAGTCGGATGCACAACCGACTGAGCCACCCAGGTGCCCCAATGGAATATTATTGATCCATGGGTATGTGACAGATCTGAGATAAAAGTTGATATATGGAATATCTATATGCACAAGGCACCTGCTGAGCGTCCTGGCTACTGCTTATACATAGGCCATAATCCACAGCAGGAAACGCCAACCATCACTAATTATGGACCTGTTTGTGCTTCTCCATAAAGCCACAACAATAACACCTGCCCCGTGAATATGCCCACCTACATAATAGTCCAGCGGTACACACAGAAGTCCTTGAGCCCATCGGGAACAGAAAAGCAAGGCAGAGCTAAATGGAGATTTTCAGAGTGCAGCCTTGGGGGACAGAAAGGAAGCTGATGGAAACAGAATTGACACCCATCTGTGGAGGCAGGGAGAAGAAACTGGCAAACCAGAGATTAAAGAAGAATACTCCACCAGGAAGTGTCATCAAGGGCAGAGCTGAGGGACCTGAGACATTAAAGACACACTCCACCGTTGCAACTACATTAAATAGACACTCGCAGTATCTTCCACTCCAAGCACTAAGTCACCCTGAAATGCGGTAACACAGGGAGTTGATGACTTCACATCACAGAATCAGTGAAACACTGAATACTGCAAGAATGCAGGCAATCAGCCACAGACCTATGGTAAGCTGAGGGCGAAGAGACCCTGAAGCTTTCCAGCAGAGCAAGACAAATTGCCGGGTTTCCTTTGCTATTAGTTTCAAACAATTTAATGTCACTTCTGTCTTGTGTATTTGCTATGCGATTTTTTTTTTTTTAGTTTGTGTGAATACAAAAATAAGTTGATAAGGGTGTTTCTAGGTTCACTCAACCTGGGACTCATCTCCCAACACATTCTTCAACCAAGTCACTTTTAAGATAACGTTTTTGGCAAAGAGGTATAGATAAAGAAATGAAAATATCTTTGCAGCAAAGTAGAGGCTATAAATAAGTAAAAGTATGGCTCAACCCACAAGTCTCCTGCCACAGGATTTTCCTAGAACCCCAAACCAGACAGTGGAAGAGAAACTAATCGAATTTACTAGGTTAATACGAATCACTTGCCTTAAGGGTGTGAGAATTAAGTCACAGATTTCATCGGGGTTCCTCCTATAGAATGCCAGACATGTAAAATTCAGACACATTTTTATTTGCTCCTGGCTCCAATGGCTTTAATCAAAGCAGATGTTCTTAAAATAAAAAATAGTCTGGATAAGAAAATGTCAAAGCCAGCCATAATTCATGAACTTGCTTGTCGTTTTTCCCTGCTGGAGACATTAGTCAGCAAATGGCCGTGAGCAGAATTGTAGACTTTCTGAGATACATAAAATCAATGCTGCTCCATAAATACAACATTAAAAAAAAAAAAAAGACAGAACCCTAGGGCTGACTTTATTCTATAAGGCTGTAAGCTCATATGTGAAATGACAGGTGGTCTCAACAATGGTGACTCCCCAGCTTTTCCAAATAGACCTTCTTTCTAGTTTTCAGATTCATGTATCTATCAAATGAATGTCAGTTTCAAGAGGATTTTTAAGGTCTAGTCCTTCCAATTTACAAAATGCAATAAATATTTTCATTTCTTTCCCCTCCTAGCTGTGAGATAACAGGTATTTGCTGACAATTGCCTAAAACCAGGCTATTTGTAAAAAAGCTCTCCCTTTCTCTCTCTCCTTATATGCCTTCCCTGCACTGTCATCTTTGAAAATTGATCAGCTCAAGGTCATGGGTAGGTGACGGAAAAAAATCTTTTAAGAAGGAAAATAAAAAAAAAATTATTACCCTATAACAGGCTCCATGGCTAGCTGAACTAATGCATTATTACTGTAAGCTGAACTTCCATTTCAGTAAATAATTTATGGGGTTTCTTTTTTAATCACCATGGTTGATGTCCAGAGTAAATGGAAATTTTATTGGCATGAACTGGGAGACCCTCCTGGCTACAAAGAACACTGAGTGTAAAACAGCTGCTCTCCAAACACTAAATAATAATTATGGAAATGAGTATTTACAGTGGCAGAAACCACAACACCGGGCACAGCCGAGAGAAGCAGGCTACACCAGGCCCATCCTGACACTGGGCACATCCTCCAATTATCTACCCCTTGGGATGGTTTAGGAGATGAGGTGCCCCAATGAGAGAGAACTGGAGGAACTGGATTTCCCCGAGGCAGTGAGCCCCCCAAGTCCCTGCGACCCCAGACCATGAGCAGGATGGTTCACATGCACATATGCATCTAGGTCACCACCGGGGGAGGTGAGGAAATGGTTTCTAGACCAACAGGTCTTCCTATTAACTTTCATGAATTATATCCAGCAACCTCACAGCCCTGACCCCTGGAACCTGACATTTGGAGGGGCTCCATCAGATCACCCCCTACATGGTATTAAAATATTTCTGCTCATCTGGCTTCAGTTCCACAGACCTTGGGCTCATCTGAGCAGGGCCATGTTTCAATTCATCTCTGATTCTGCAGTTCTTTACATGTCACAGGCACTCAATATGTTGAGTAGGTGGATAGATGGATGGGTAGATGGATAGATGGGTGGATGGGTGAATGGATGGATGGATGGATGGATGGATAAATGGATGGATGGATGGATGGATAGATGGGTGGATACATAGGTAGGGGAATGGATGTATGGATGGATGGATGGATGGATGGATGGATGGATGGATGGAGAAATGGGTGGGTGGATGGCTAGATAGATAAACAGTTGGGTGGATGGATGGATATATGGAGGTATAAAAGGATGGGTAGTTAGATGGATAGATGGATGGGTGGATGGAAGGGTATGTTTATACCCATGGATGGATGTTTATATGTATGCCCATAATAAGTGGACTCAGTTACTATCCACAGATTTGGAGGGATACAGAGGTCTTTTCCAACTGAGGCATTGACCCCCCCTCCCCAAGTCATAATATTAATAATACATGTGTTGAGTTACTTCCAACAATGTGGAATAAGCTCTCAAAGCACCTGGACCTGCCTCTCTCCTCAGATGTTCCCTTTGGTCATTGGAACCACCATAGTTTCCAGATAGGTTTCCTAGACTCCTGCCTCCTGTCTTACTGCATTCCCAAGCTGAGTCATTCCTGTGAGAGATTCTTAGCATCTTTCACATTCCCTTCCTCCTCTGCAACCACAACCTTGGTCCAGATCCTGCTGACACTCGCCAGGGCTCCCGCCCAGCATCTCTCAGACTCCCTGCTCCAGGTCTGCCCCTTCAAAGACATGCTCCTCTACAGGCAGAGCCATCCGGTCAAACTGAGGTCTGCCCATAAAACTCCACCACTGTCAGGTTCTTCGATTCCCAGACTCCACAAGATGGAAGTCTAGCACACTGCCAGCACCGGGCCCTTGGAAGTCTACCCCACCTCCCTCTGTGGCCTCTCCTCCTTCCATCGCCCCACCCCCTTCCCAGCCATATCAAACCTTGTCACAGAGCCTGGATTATCTGTGCTTGGTCCCGCCTCCATACTCTGCCCAGAGGACACCCTACTTCTGCAGTATCCTCCAAAAGTCAGCCCCCTCTGTTTGAGGGAGGAGAGTCTTCCTAGCGTTCTCAGCCAGGAGGAGAAAGGAACTTGTTCATCGGAACCTGGGGACCAACTGACAAAACCCGGACTGCTACGGGGCAAGTGTCAGGTTTCTCCAAGAAGCGAATTACAAGGCAAACATACAGGAAAAGAGGGGAAACCTACAGATCAGAGAATCTCAGACTCGTGCATCAGAATCACCAAGCATGCTTGTCAAACAGATGGCCGGCCCGACCCCCGCCCCAAAGTTTCCACTCTGACAGGTCTGGGACAGCTGAGAACTTGCATTTCTAATGAGTTTCACATCAACCTGATCAGCCCCAGAGACTGACTCCCATAGCATAAAAGATGCTTAAGAGACATAGTAACTCCAGACACTGCAATGCGTGAACCTTTATTGGATCATGATTCAAACGAACAACAACAAAAAAGAGCAAGTAGAGGGAACAGACACATCACCAGCTCGGGCTGTGGGGCCAAGGGGCATGTCTCCTCAGAACCAAGACAGCTTAGGAACAGGAACAGCAAAGCCAGAGTTGGCTCTGTTGTTAACAGGAGAGCATTTGTAAGGGACACGAACGACTCCCGAGGGCGATACAGAATATGTGTAAGCGGGCGGCTGGAGAATGCAGAGGCACGTTGGCTCACCTCCCTCTGGACACACCTTCTCCCTCCGTGAAGTGGGGTTCCTCAGGGCCTCTATCACTACGTTTCGATAAACAAAGGACATAATTCAGGAGAAACCCTCTGAAATAACAGCCGCCACTTGCCATCTGCTGAATTCCTTAATGGGGTCATACGTGCACGTACAGTTTTGACTCTAGGCTCTTGTATGAGTTTGTTCAAACTCACATTATTCATTGTAAATTATTAGAAATGAACAGACCCAGAAACCTATCAGGAAAGCCATCACGTTACTCACGGGATATGAATTTCATGCCAAGCTAAGAGCTTTATAGGTGTAGCTCATGAAACCCTGCTGTGCGAGTGGGGGCTGTGAGGCACTGTCATTATTCCCATTCCGAGGATGAGAAAAGTAAGGCCCAGAACGCTAAGGAGCCCACACTGTCAGGATGCCACGCAGCTCGACAGAGCTCTCCAGCTCTTACCCTGCCTGCCTGCACTGCGCCCGATGTCAGGTCTCCGACAGGTGTCACTGCTCACGACAGGTGAAGCTACAAGGCAGATGTTAACATAAATCCCCATTTCACCGGTGAGCAGACAGTGAGGGGGAGGTCAGGAGGTCACGATCACAGGGCACTTCCGAGCCCTAGCTGGCGAGCTCTGCCTCCAGGCTCAGAAGACTGTGGGGCTCATGCTTCCTTGGGCTCTGAGGCCCGACAGTGCTCTCCATTTTTGAAAGCCGTTATTCTTCCAATCCAAAGATCACGGCGTGGGAGGGGCTGCTGACAATGCGGAAGTTAAACATACAAGCTCAGGGTCAGGAAAGCTTGAGTTCAAATCCTAGTATGGCCACTCCCAAATGCACGATGTTGGGTAAGCTACTTAATTTCTCAAGAGCCTCAGTTTTCTCTCCTGGAAACTGGGGGGTGGGGGGTTCATGATGATGGCGATATATTTTATAGGGTCGCTACAAGGACGAAATGAAATAATCCCCATAAGCCCCGGTGCATGGCAAGCATTCAATAAATTATAGATGTTATTTATTATCACTACCATCATCATCATCATCATCAAATAGGTCCAATTGCTGTTGATTAACGGGCCATGTGCCTCCACCAGGGGACAGGCGAGCGCCCACATACGCAACGCACAAAGTCAGCGAACACTTTTGCTTCCAGTGGTGTCTCTCCAGGCTTGTTAATCAAGGATAAAAAGACCCACCGGACAGACGCTCGGCACATGGAAGCTTCAGGAAACCTCTTAGTAATGGGAAACAGTGCTGGTGCTGCCACGGGTGAGAAACTGTCTGGCCCTGGCTTCATTGCTCAGCCCATCTGCTCCCCCCAGGGGCACTTTCAGAAGGATGGGGGAGAATCTGGGAAGCCACATGCCCCACTCCCATCAGGGAATTCAATGCGAGTTTTCCTGTTCTCTCCGATGAAGCACATTTCAAAACTGAACAGGTAAATCAAGAAGCTCTCCCACCCCAAGGAAAAGATTCCACATGCCTGGGCCCCCAGAAGACCCCGGATTAGACTTCCCCAAGTTCTATCATGAACAGCCTTGGGACAGCTCACTCTGCAGAGGCCACAGCACAGGGGTGCCGACTGCACCAAAGGGAAAGACAGAGGCAGTGCCATTGTGGCCCGTTGGTCTCACACCGAGTGGAAAATCTCCCCTCCTAAGCATTCACCATCTGTGCCTGGGGAGGGGGAAGGGGGGGGGGAGACCGGGAGGTGGGGGGGGGGGGAGACAGACCGCTGGCCCTCCCCCCCCCCCCCACCCTTCAGCTGAACCTTTGTCCATCTTCAGGCAGGAAGGGCTGCCCTTAGCGCATGTGCGCCCCCAGCTGGGGAACCTGAGCACAAACTTCCCATGCTCCGCCAGTGCCCTGAGAGCTGAGGCTTATGCTCGTACATTACAGACCCCTCTGAAGAGCGCCTTAATAGAAGAGACAGTTTGCACGCTGCACAAAGGCACCTGCCTTGGGGGAGGGATGTCTCCCAAGCAGGGCTGCACCCATCCGTAGGTAGGGGTGCCATGTTCTTACCACAAAGGTGCCATCCCGAGCCATGAAATGAAGGGCTTTTTCCAATTTTCACACCCAGAGCAGATCTTTTACTAATTCATCTCAAAGTACTATAAAAGTACTTAATAGTCAAACAAGAAAGGAAATACCTCCTAAGGTACTGAGTTCCCCATCACGAGAGGGGTTCAAGCTAAGGTCAAGAACCACTTACTAGCAGAAGAATAACAAAGGGTCCAAAAACTGAGAGCGCGTAGGAATAGACTGTATAGATTCACGCATGCCCTCACTATCCATCAGGAGCTAAGAAGCTGTGTTGCAGTGTGGTTAAGTACAGGGTGGGGACTGGTCTAAATCCCAGCTCGGTTACTTACTGGTCTTGGTGGATCCAGCTGTGTCCACCCAAAATCCATTTCTCTCTTCTTAACTAACCCCCAATTCTACATGACTAGCCAGGGGGTGGAGGAAGGGGGACCTTTCCCCAGCCCCAGGGTCGATCCTGAGTAATCTAAATCAATCATGGCAAACCTCTTCCCCTTGCCAATGACAGAAGTGGAAATGGGTTTGTGACCCGTAGTTTTGGCTCATGGAGCACGAAGGAAAGAAAGTCAGCTGGGGGGGGGGGGGGGCCGCTGGGAAAAAAAATTCTTACTCTAAAGGCAGTGCCCAGGAGAAGAGTCATGGGCATGTAGAAACAAAAAACCAACACCTGTGGGTACCTTCTTGCCACCACCACCAAAATAACCCCCATCCGTTCTTGAGGGGGTCCATGAGCTGCCAAATCAGCCTGCCTTGGAGCTTGCTGGACTTCCGGACTTTCCATTCTGAGTCATAATTAATTTCCTTTTTTCTGGACACAAGATAAAGGCAGGTCTTTCATGCCTTGCAGCTAAAAACCGATGCATAGCTGTGCAACCTTAAACAAGTTACTAACCTCCTCCGTGGCTTGGTTTTCCCTCTGTATTAAATAGGATAATAATAACCCTTACCTCTCAGGATTAATGAGGATTAAATGGGAATAATGCAGGCAAAGGTTTTAACAAATGTAACTATTATTATTTATACAGTGTCTCATTTTATCACCACAAACAACCCAGTGAGGTAGAAAACAGGTTGTTGTTAGCCCCATTTAACGGCCGAGGAAACCATGGCACAGAGAGGTTAAGCATCTTCCTGAAAGCACACAGCAGTAAGTGCCTGTCTCCAATGCCCGAGATCCTTCCCTCCATGACATTCCAGCCTCGATGAGGTTCCAGGACTCTGTGATTGGCCAGAGTCTGTGCCCTGGGCACCTAGGGGCACGGCACCGCGAACACTGAGAGCCGTGGAGGGAGTAGAAATGAGGGGGGACTGCAAATAGGCATGAGTTTCTTTCCGGGGCAATGAAAACACTCTGGGATTTGACAGAGGCGACAGTTGCACAACCGTGGGGATATACTAACAGCCACTGAACTGTATACTTTAAAATGGTGAACTTCATGACAGGTTCATTTTTGTATGATGTGAATCTCAAAAAAAAAAATCAAAGAGCTGGTGGAAAGCACTCTGTAAGGAAAATTGTCCCCTGTCCCGCCTGTACTCAGGAGCACAGCCTTCCTCCCTGGAAGCAGACATCAGTCACTCCCACCCACCCTGGCCGCCGCTCCCTACCGCCCTCCCTCCAACCCTGGGCAGCCGCCAACCTCTCTGCCTGGCAGTTTCCAGCAATTCTCTCGGAACTTGTCCAGTGGCAAAGCTGGCTGCCAGTCTCGGACTCTCCGAGCAGGCCGGGGCCAACAGCTGGCTCTGGCCTGTCCCCAGGCACCCTGAGCTCTGGCAACATGTGAACAGAGGCACAGAGCAGGGACGGTACCCCAGTCACCAGCTGTATTTTCACTTTTCCCCTAGATGCTCTGTAGCTGTCGGCTGGCCAGAGCTGAATGCCAAGCTCCTTCCTGACGGAGGGCTGCAGACACAGGACCTGGCAGTGCTTCCCCCCACGGACAGGCAGTTTCAAGGCATTCTGGAATAAATGCCAGAAGACGCCCAATACTCTGCAGCCGTAACCAGCCCTCTGCAGGAGTCACTGCCTCATCTTGTCGGGAGGGCAAGCTGCATCAGCATTTGAACATTCTTCTGTGTAATGACTTGTATGTACCACTGCCACTGAGCCAGGGTCCTGGGGCTGGCAGGTGTTCAGGAGCCTGCCTGAGAAATGGCTGCTTCCAGAAGATAAAGAAAAAGAGAAGGCAAATGCCACAAGGGGCTCCAAAGAGCACCTGGGGAGGCCAAGTATGGACCATCCACTGCGGCCTGGATGGGGGCTTCCAAGGGGATGACACATGGGAGGGAGCATCCCTGGATGCTGGACACCCTCAGGAACCAAATACCCTCTCAGCACGGGTGGCCCTGGCATCTGGACACAGAACATTCCTCACACGGTGGACAAACACTGCCATGTTAGCAGGCAGGAGAGAAAATCCTTTCAGAGACTTTTAAAGACTTTTTAAGTTTCGAATCCCTCATTCTTACTTTTTTTTTTTTTTTAATACAAAACCTTCAATGACGGATTGACATTCTTACAAAGAAAGAATTAGTGAACTGGGTTAAGATATTGATTAACTTGAGACTTTGCAAAGCTAAGCATGCATGGCAAAATTTCAAGAGAAATTACTCGTGCAAGGATTTAAAATAGAGTACCTACTTCCAGGGTGGTAAAGGCAGGAAAAAAACAAAGAAAGAAAACCAATGAATAATTCCCCAAGGACCAGATGTGCTCAAAATCTTTTCCCAAGGAATAAAGAGGCCATGTAAAGGTACTTTCCGGGGAATGAGGTTTACTTCCTCAGGCTACTCCACAGAGCAGGGGGGAAGCCCCAAGCCACAGGACCCAAGGTGTCTCCCAAAGCGTCTCACGGCCCACCTAACACCAAGCAGCTTTGATGAGGTGGGCGGAGCCTTAATATACTACATAAAGTACTTTATAGAATACATGAATATACGACATGAATCCCCAGGAAACAATGCACGTTCTGTGTTTAGGGGCCACGGCGAGGCCACACAGATGGTCCTAGCTGCCCACACACCCTGGGGCATGCATGTTGTATGAGCACGAGTGGGCTTGAGGGCACTCGGCCTCCAGGACCCCTGGTCTAGCCGCTGCAGTGCCTGGGAGGCAAGAACCAAGGTCCAGGGAATGGGAATGGGACTTTGCACGCGTACACACACACACACACACACACACACACACACACCACCAACCACAGATGACCAACTGCCCAAGCTGGGGCTTAGGAAGGACTTCCAGGGCATCCATAAGCCCAGGTGGTCTGTCTGTGGCTTTTTATTACTGTTGTCCCACAGGCCTGTCCCTCCCAGGATGCGGGCCTGCCTGCTTCATTAAGCCCAACCCTGTGCATGGGCAGTCTCTCTGACTGCATTGTTATCTTTAACAGCTCCTTCTGGAACTCAATTAATCAACAGCCATCTCCTCTGCAGAGCAGAATGCTCCAGACACAGAGTGACCAGCCTGACTCCCCACAGGCACACCCCCACTGAGCCGGGAATGTCTGAGAGCAGGGCAGCGACCTGCCCTCTGGAGGGTGACCTCCAGGAGGAGCCCACAGGAATGCCTCAAACTGGGAAAAGTGGGAGCCGGTGAGAGGGACACCTGCACAGGTCTGTTCTCCTCACCCTCATCTCCCTGCCTCTCTCTCTCCACAGACGTAGTCCAGAAGGTCTTGATGATGTGGACCCAACTCTGAGGGCATTCTGGGTTAGCGAACAAGAAGGCTCCCAGAAGCTAAATACGCAGTGGGGAATTTCTACCCAAGCTGAACACATCCCTGTCCTGGGACCCAGAAGTGAGTGCACATACGAGCCTACGACAAGATCTGTTCCAGAATGTTCACAGTAGTATTTTTCATCATCGCCCAAAACTGGAAACAATCCAGACGTCCATCAGTAGGAGAATGGCTGAACCAAGTGCGGGATAGACGTACGATGAAACTACTCCACAGCACAATCACTTCAGCATTACCTTGGAAGTTCATCAACTAGGGCCCACGTGAAACAGTCCCCTTCCCCCCTCAAGGCCTGTGTGTGCGTGTCCATGCCGTCCTCTGCCCCATCCCCATCGGGCTGCCGTTGATCTTGTCTAGGGGACATCCATCATATGGGTATTTAATTCAGGAGACTCCAACTACAAGTTATCAGGCCCAAACAGGGTGAATGATTTCAATTTAAAAACTGTAATTAATAAAACTGTAAAATTCCATTTTTCACTCTTTATTAGACACCGTGGTAAAGTGCCACACGGGGATTGGGGTAGGCGAGGCAGCCCCAGGGTGGTGATGCTTGACTGGCATCTTCAAGGTCAAGTTTGCTGAGTGCACAAGATAGGGAGAGAATACCAGGCAAAGGGAACAGCGTGAGCAAAGGCAGAGAGGTGTGGAGGGCTTCCCAGAGGGCCCTGCCCTCTGCCTCCAGGCTGTTCCCCTGGATCAAGTCTATCCACCAATTTCATCAGGTTTACTCCAAGCCTCAAGCACCGACTGTGGCTCTCTATTGCCCTACATATCAGATCTAGCTTGTTAACCCATCAGATGCCTCCGTCAGCCCCTCCCCACTGCTGCACAATCATTACTGTCCCCATAACCCCTGCACCAGCTGGACTGTTGTTGGACATCTGGGAAGCCATCTGCCATCCTGCAGGCCTGGCTCACGCACCCGTCTGCAGGGAGAAAAGGCCCCGCTGCCCTTGCCCCGCTCTGCCCCTGCGGTCCTTGCGACGGGAAGAGCTGACTCTCATGGCTGCTCTCCAACCAGGCACAGCCGTGGGCTACTCTTCTGGGGTTGGGGATGGGATCCGACACCTGACGTTGGCCGGGCCTGGGAACACACCTGGTTCCACCTTCACCAGCTCTGCCACAGACACAGCTGTGCGGGGCCTCAGTTTCCACGGCTGCAAAGCGGGTAATGACTATTCCCCCCTCATAGGGCTGTGTGAAGACTATAAGGGAAGACCTAGAAAAAAGTTCCAGCACTGAGCTGGAGACAGAGCAGGTGCTCAAGAAGCACAGGCTTGCCTGCTGTTTCAAGACCCAGAACACACACGTGCTGGCTGAGGTTTTCCACCTGAATCTCCACCTGAGTGCCACTAAGCCCCTTCCCGTGTCCACAGCATCACGTATGCACCCCAGAAATCACTGCGGGCCAGCAGGGGGACCGTCAGCCTCTCCTCCCCACGGCTGGCCAGGCTAACTCATGCTGTGTGTCCAGCCCCAGAATTTCCACCCAAGCTGAACGCATCCCTGCCCTGGGACCCAGCAAATCCGTGACGAGGATTCTACTCAAGAGAAGTGAGTGCGGATATGTGCCCACAAAAAGATCTGTTCCAGAATGTTCACAGCAGTCTTATTTTCCATAATCTTCAAAAACTGGAAACAATGCAAACATCCATCAACGGGAGGATGGGTGAACCACGTGTGGTGCAGCCATACAATGAGAGTACTCAGCAGTAAAAAGGGAACAAAGTATCAATACACCCAACAATGTGAATGAACCTCAAAAGCACGACTTTGGATAAAAAACCCTGGACATGAAGGAGGATTCCATTCACATGAAGTTCAAGAACAAGTACATCTAAAGTGAGGGGCGCCTGGGTGGCTCAGTCAGTTGAGCGTCTGACTTCGGCTCGGGTCATGATCTCACAGTTGATGGGTTCAAGCCCGCATCGGGCTCTATGCTGACAGCTCAGAGCCTGGAGCCTGCTTCGGATTCTGTCTCTCTCTCTCCCTCTCTCTTTCTCTACCCTTCCCCCCTCACGCTCTCTCTCTCCAAAATAAATAAACATTTTTAAAAAAATTTTTTTAAGTACACCTAGAGTGAAAGATGTCAGAACAATGGTTCCTCACCGGGTGGGTAGAGACTGCCTGAGACAAGGCACAAGGGAATGTTCTAGAGGGATGAAAATATCCTGTATCCTGCCTGGTGGGGTGGTTGCACAGTGTCTCACCTTCCTATGGCTGCTGTGATAAATCTTTATTAACCTAGTGACCGAAAACCAGAGAGTTCTGGAGGTCTCAAGTCTGAAACGGGTCTCACTGGGCTGAAATCAAGGTCCTGGAGGCTCCAGAAAAAAAGCCATCTCCTTGCCTTTGCCAGCCTCTCGAGGACATCTGCATTCCTTGGCTTGTGTCCCCTTCCTCCGTCTTCAAAGCCCGGAGCAAAGCATCTTCCAATCTCTGTCTCTGACCCTCCGGCCTCCCTCTTTCACTTTTAAGGACCCTTGGGATTACACTGGGCCCACCCAGATAATCCAGGATAACCTCCTCTCCTCGGGACCCTGGATTGAATCACACCTGCTCCGCAAGGTAACATGCGGTGAGTGTTGCGGGAAAGCGGGACACGCACATCCCTGGAGGGCGCCCTTCAGCCTCCACACACATGGTGCACATGCATGTAAAGCTGTGCACTTAGCAGTCCAAAGCTTCATGGTATTGCCGATTACACCACCAATCACAACACTAAGGAGCAAACGAGGACGGCTCCGGGTGTCCTGTCCCAAGAACGACTTTGCAGGTACCCCTTCCCTTAATCCCACGCCACCCTGCACCGGTGCCCGGCTTTACAGGAACTGAGGCGTGGCTGAGAGCAAACCTCTCTTGCAGTTGGCAGGAGACAAAGCTAATTGGAACCCGAGTCTGAGGACTCCAGAGCCCTGCTCCTTGAGGTCACCAAAGACCCTTGCTATGGGGGTCAGGAAGGCGGCACAAAGGAGAAAGGGTTTCCTTCCAGGCCCGCTTTTACTGCGATGTGGGTACAAGAATTTCCCCTAACTCTGCTCTGGGACCAGGGGGGATGAGAAAAGAAAAGTCAAAGCAGAGTCGTGGAGCGATAGACGCTACAAACCGGGAATCCCCCATCCAGAGGGGCAAAGACCGGACTTTTATGTGGAATCTCTCATTCCTTTCAATCATAGGCCAGGCACTGAAACGGATGAGCAAACGTTTGTCCACAGGCCCCCAGCCTGCCACTGGCACAGCCCAGACCGCCCCTCCCCTGCTCCTCCAGGCCGCCAGCAAGCAGCAGCCTCGCCCCTGCAGGGCCTGTGGCACTTGTGCTGAACCTTCTGGAAGGAAGCCAAGGGGCTCCTGGGAGAAGGGACCCGTGGGTCCATGGGGAAGACCACAGAGGCAGCTGTAATGAGGGTTCCTGACACCAGTGTGGCTTCCAGATGGGACAGGGGCCCTGCCCCCCAGTGAGCCTCTTCCCCTGCCCCCCGCCCAGGCACCTGCAAAGGAGAAGGGGCCAGGCCTATGTCCACCTGGGGGCCCCTGACCCCACACCGATATCTGGGTCCCGGGTCACCTTTATCCAGAATCTAGTCTAGCTATGTGGAGCCAGTCGCGGCTAAGAGCGCCTCGGCCAAGCGAGTCAGGACTCTAGGAGGAGAGAGTGAGGGTTACCGTCCAGCACCTCGCCATGCCTGCACGGAGCCCACACGGGGGACCGCCCGGCTCATCCTGCTGCCAGGTGTTTGCTGCACGAGGAAGCAAAGCATCTTGGGGGTGGGGGCGAGGGATGTGAGGAAGCATGACAGAAACGATCCAGAACAAACATTTTTGAAGAACCCACACTTTGGGCTCAGAAACCAGCAGGCCCACCACTCTCTCCCTCCCACTCCTTAACCAAGGACCATAAACTTTGGAGACTCTGTGTCCTTGTTCATAAAGGGAGGACACTACCCACTGCCTCACGGTACTAGGTTCCATGAAGGCCCATCGACCAGCTTTGTCTTGCTATGCCTGGCAGTTCTGGAAGTCTGAGCACCAAGGGGGTTAATGGGGCTGACTCTGGACGTGGTTTCCTCTTTTCTTCCCTTGGATTACATTTTCCTTTTTTTTTTCTTTCTTTTTTTTAACGTTTATTTATCTTTGAGGCAGAGAGAGACAGAGCATGAACAGGGAGGGGCAGAGAGAGAGGGAGATACAGAATCAGAAGCAGGCTCCGGGCTCTGAGCTGTCAGCACAGAGCCCGACGTGGGGCTCGAACTCACAGACCGTGAGATCATGACCCAAGCCGAAGTCGGACGCTTAACCCACTGAGCCACCCAGGCGCCCCCTTGGATTACATTTTCCTTGATGGACATGTGATGATCTTGTCACGAGAAACAAAGTTACCTTTCGCTCACTCAGTACCTGCCCAGGACAGCAGCTGGGGACAGAGGAGAGGGTTGGGCGGGGTGCGGTGAGCAGAGTGTGGGGCTGGCTTGCAGGCATCACTTCTTGCACCCCCGCCCCGGGGTGCCCCTGCCTGCTCCTCTCTTTCCTACACCAGAACCCCAACCTCCACCAGCTCCCCGTGATCACCGGGCTCCCACCTCCGGTGGGGGGGCCAGCTCTCCCCCTGGCAAATCTCTCCAGCAGCCCCATGGGGTAGGCTTTATTTCTCAGCTCCATCCCAGAGAGTTGGAAACAGAAGCTCAGGGACATTTCCAAGGCTGCCCAAGGCCTCCGCAGAGCTGAGACTGGAACCCGGACCTAAACTCACCCTGCAGTTCTACACGGACCCCCAGACGGAAGCGCAGGGACCTGGCCTGGAATGGGGGTCTTGAACTGCCTTGGCCTTGGCCTCCTCCAGGCCTGGGAGTGGAGCTACACTTAATGGGAGTCACCTCTGGCTTCAATACTCAACACCGGCCAATGTCCCCAAATGTGCCCTGCCTGAAGTGGGCCATCCTGGTGCTGAGGCAGGAATCCTGCAGGGTCGGGGGGGGGAGGGGGGGGTCTCTGTTTGGCTCCCAGGCCTCACCCTGGGCTCTGATGACCTGGCTCTACCGCTGGGCTCCGACCTTTCCAACCAGCACGGCCCGAGGCTTTAATCATTTACATCTGGTCAGAGTCCCGGTGTTCAGTTGCCAAATCTGAGCACAAGCCTGGAGCTGGCAGTGTCCAGGAGATGACCACACGCCCCCCTGTGGGTTCTGAGCCCTGAGGCTTTGGGGGAAGCGGGCAGGGAGGGTCACCTTGAGTTCTAAGCACAGTCACAGATGGAAACCAATTTGCAAATTCTGAGAGGGAAACCGGTTGTAAGCTGGGACTGGGGAGCAGCGTGAGGGAGGAGCTCTTCGGGCAGAAGGAGGTGAAGGTCTGGGGACGGGAAATCCCAGACTGCTCCTCAATGAGGCACAGGATGAGCGGGGGGCCATCCCTCTGTCGCCGTCATCGTATGTCGGGCTTCTGTGTTTGCTTTGGAGTTTATTGCAATCTCATTGCTATTTTGCATTAGAAACTGTCCCTGCCCTCCAACCCCCACAGTAAGATTTTCGAGGAGCAATTTTAACAGGACCCCAGCTGCATTCTTCAGCGCATCTGTATTCTCACGAGGCCTTACTCTACAGGAAGACATGTCCATTACATAACTCAGTGAGGAAGTCTGTGTTGCCATATGAATATGCATTCAATGCACGAGGTATAGATACAAATAACAAGTGGGCCACAGTGCATTCCTACTGCTCCGCGATAAATCCCATCCTGCTGGCTTCTCTTCCTTCCAAAGTAGCCCAGGCTCCGTCCCCCAGCATGTGGTGCTTTGGAATTTCACAAGCAAACGTTCAGGAAGACCCAAGGAGTACAGCATTAGGGCAGAATCAGTGTCTCTGACCAGCCAGATTCTTGTGGGTTCATGTCTGAATGAACCATATGAACCACAAGAGAAGACCTACCAGAAGCTTCTAACATCTCTTAGTCTTAATCTTCCCCTGTCTCTGTCTCCCTTCCTCTCCACCTCTGTTACTCCCTCTCTCCCCATGCATACGCATACATGAATACTTATACATGCATATGTACGTACACACACACACACACACACACACACACACACACACACACACAGCAGCCTCTCCCGAGATGAATCTAACAGGACCTGGCAAGGCTCCAGCAGTATCAGGTCTCCGCTGGGTCTACAGCACCTCTGATCGCTGTCTTCCTTATGACTGGCCCCTAGAAGCCTGGTGCCCTAGGTCAGACCACCCCCTGCTTCCCAAACCCTTCCCCGGGTACCCCTGCCACCGTCACGCACAAGCTAGGTACTGCCACCCCAGTAGCCGTATCCTCAGCCTCCCCCCGTCCCCAGTATCCCAGCCCAGACAAGCAGAGTTTTAGTTTGCTCTAAGGGACAGCATGACCCTATTCTGCCACTAGGTCACTGTGTGCTATTGAGGTCACTGCCACTTTCTAGGAGGCTGGCTCACAGAATGCTGAAAGCCTCTACTCGCACCCATTTCTGTCTCTGATCACAAGGCCACAGTGATGCCTGATAAAGACCCAAAGGTACAGAGCACCCCCTCACATCTCTACCAATCCCTTGTTCCACGGTGCTTCAACTTACCAACCAGTAAACCTCCCTCCCAAATTGCCTAACATAGCATTATGAAGTTATTTTGCCAAAGACAGACACCGAAACTTTTTTTAAGTATTTTTTAAGTTATTTAGTTATTTTGAGAGAGAGAGAGAGAGAGAGAGCAAGTGGACAGGGGCAGAGAGACAGGGAGAGAGAGAATCCCAGGCAGGCTCCACACGGTCAGTGCAGAGCCCAATGCGGGGCTCAAACCCACAAGCCCCATGAACCACAAACCCACAAGATCATGACCTGAGCCAAAGTCAGACGTGAGCCACCCGTGCGCCCCTGAAATGCTTTTTATTAAACCTATTATCTGCTATAATATTTGAGTCATAAAAGAAAGGAAAATAGGATCTCATCGGTTATCTGTTGCTATTAACAATGAGAAAGTTTCCCATAGGCCGTTCATCTACTCTCTGCATGCACAGCCCTCACCTAGGAACCACCTACTGTGGATGACTTACTCGGTTACTAGCACCATAACTGTCTGTAAGAGGCAATTACTCCTTGACCACAGGACAGTGCTCCCCCCAGCTCCTTCCCTCTCCCAGCAAGTGACCCCAGCCCCTGGCCCGGGGTAACAGTTCCAGGGACAGGTCATAATCATGCCTGGACCTAAGGGCCTCCCCTGGGAATCTGGACTGGCGCGAGAAAGACTGGGGCACCCATAAAGTGGGCCTGCAGGGAGGGAGGGACAGGCCACAAGCAGAGTAAAGCAGAAGAGATCGGGGTGGGGAGGGGGGAGAACCCCAAGCTCCCGGTGCTTTCCCTCCTAGAGCCGGCACGGAGGGAGTTCCAGGAGCCATCCTGGGATCCTCTACAAAATCTCCTTTTGGCTTCCTCTAACTAGAAAACATGCAGTTACCTGAAACTAAAAGCCCTACTTAACACTGGCACAAAAAATAGGCAACCACCAGTGTCGGTGGAGGAACTATGCAAGCGAACAGAGAAGGCGGCGCCTGGGGCTCGACCTACCGTTCAGGACTCTCACTCAGGGCACTCTGAGGGCACACTTTAGTCCTCTACCTTAAACGTTACCTCTTCAAACACTGAAATGTAACTCCTGCAGGGAGGGACAAGTCTTTAAGTTACGGATGGCAAAGCGGTGTAGACCCCGTGCTGTCTCCGATTGGGAGGGGCTGGCTGGACTGGGGTTAAGAAGGATTCTGAGACCACCCTGGGTTCAGTTGGGAAGTGTGCAGAGGGAGCCAGCCGACCTGGATTCTTACGCTGGCCTTGCCCAGTATCTGGGAGCAGTCTCCTCAGCCCTCCCTGACCTCGGTTTCCCCATCTGTAAAGCGAGAGGGCAGGCCCAGCCCCGACATGTGGCCGACAAGCTCCCACTTGGCTGTCAATGCCACCTACGGGCTCTGTTTCCTCAACAACTTCTATCTCCGCTTTGGGAACAGGACTTCTGACGTTTGTGCTGTAAACAGTTTCTTATCCCAACCGGCAGAGATGGCCCCTCAGGGACAAGGAGAAAAGAAAAATAAGGGAAGGAAGTGACCAGAGGAATTTAGCCTTTAGCCCATGGAAACCTGGGGACAAACAAAGAGGCCGGCCTGCGGCCTCCGAGGCCGCAGACCCGAGCACTAGCACCCACATCATCCGTGTCCCACGCCGGAACCGGGAATCTGTGCCCGGTCACAGGGAAACCCACAAGACCGCAGGGCCTTTTGTTTTTATGTTTGTTTACTTTTGACAGACAAAGGGAGCATGAGCGGGAGAGGTGCGGAGAGAGTGGGAGGGAGGGGATCCAAAGCAGGCTCTGCCCTGACAGCACAGAGCCCGACGCGGGGCTCGAACCCGTGAACCGTGAAATCATGACCTGCGCCGAAGTCGGCCACTCAACCGACTGAGCCCCCCAGGCGCCCCCACGGGGTCTTATTTACGAAACACGGAAGGCAACAAGGAGGATCCCTTTAGTGCCAGTTTATGGGAAAAAACTGACACCGGCAAAACCCACTTCCCGCTGAGATGTCAGGGTGCTCAGTGGTTCCACCCGACAGAACTCACTACCTTCCCAGAGCCTCTGGGTCCTGACGGCAAAAATGGAACACAGTAAGCAAAACTGCTCGAAAAACATACCAAACATCTGAGAAGCAAAACAGTCACAAAAGTCCAGCTAGTATACTCCAAAACGAGGTGCAGACACGAGAGGGACCTCTTCCAGTGGGCCGAACCATTTGAGGCCCCGCTCTGTAACAGGGCAAATATATATATTTTTACGTTTATTTATTTATTTTAAGAGAAAGAAAGCGTGAGTGGAGGAGGGGCAGAGAGAGAAAAAAAAAGAGAAAGAATCCCAAGTAGGCCCCGTGCTTTCTGCACAGAGCCCAACACGGGGCTCGATCCCACAAGGAGATAGTGGCCTGAGCTGAAATCACGGGTCAGATGCTTAACTGACTGAGCCACCCAGGAGCCCCTGGGGCAGATAATCTTAAGCGGGCACTCATCCTGCAGCAAACAGACATACAAGCGTTTCTGCCACAATGTGGTGTGTTTTCCCGGAAATCTTCACCTTCTGCAAAATCGCACACTAAAAATAATAGGATTCATGGGAAAGACGGGGTGGTGCAGGTCGCTCAAGACTCACAGGACCTTGTCACTTGAGGCTTTCCCAAAATAGTCATGGCTCTAGCAATACCCTAGCAGAGTAAGCCGCACCAGCCCCTGGACCCAAAGCCCCCGTGGGTCAGTTGTTGACTGGTGCTTCTCCTTTGAGATGATGGGCCTCAGGGTCACTCACTTCTTTTTTTTTTCTTTTTCTTTTTAATTTTTTTTAACATTTATTTTTTGAGAGACAGAGAGAGACGAAGCGTGAGCAGGTGAGGGGCAGAGAGAGAGGGAGACACAGAATCCAAAGCAGACCCCAGGCTGCGAACTGTCAGCACAGAGCCCGCCGCGGGGCTCGAACCCACCAACCGCTAGATCATGACTGAGTCAGAGTCAGGTGCTTAACCGACTGAGCCACCCAGGTGGCCCAGGGTCACTCACTTCCTACAGAGACCATTCTCACCCCAATCAAAAACCCTACCCAGGGTGTCACCTGTATACACTGTGTTCTCACAACGCAATGCCTTCCAGTTCCCTCCCTGGCCCTCTCAGCTTCTCCCTTCAGCCTGAGGGGGGTGGGGGCCGAAAGATACTAAAACAGCCACAACTTGCACTAAAGGAAGGTGCACCTGTAGACTTTTAGCATTTTTTTTTTAATTCCTGTCCTATTTCTCTTCCTTCATGAGAAAGCCCATCCCCATCTATCGAAACACAAACACGCTGGGAAAAACTGTCAGTGAGCCAACACAACTTCCCCGCACAACATCCTTTCCCCGTTCGTCAATCATGGAGACACGAGCTGTATAGACCAACAACCGAGTAATTGCAAGTGTAAGATAACCGGGAGTTGCTTTCCAGATAATTCGACCGTGAGTCACATCTGATTTACAAACGGGCGGACTTCTGTACGCTACACATTCACAGAAAGTTGTAACAAGTGAGCGAATCCAGCCTGCGAGCTGCTTTCACACATAATGCCATTCTTTACAGGGTGTACTTTTGTCATTTTACTCAAACTGACTCGGAGGCAAAGTAGCCACCAATTCTTGGCAGCCCGTCCCACGAAGGGGTGGACCTCGTTCTCCACCCCTTGTATCTGGTGGGCCTCGAGACCTGCTTTGACCACTAGAAGGAGTCAGCACACAACTTCTCAAGAGGCCTTCCTTGCAACCTCCTGTTCTTCATCCTCTTGTTGTCCTGAGACCACCATGTAACGAAGCCCAAGCCAGCTCCTTGAGAATAAAAGACCAAGTAGAGGAAGAAGTCCAGCCGACAGCCAGCACCAACCCCTATGCTCATGAGCGAGACCCTCTTGGACCCTGCAGCCCAGTGGAGATGGCAGATGGCTGCAGTCACGAGTGACCCCAGGCAAGACCAGCAAAAGGAGCATATAGCACAGAACCATGAGCAAATAAAACGGCTACCGTTTTGACCCACTAAATTCTGGGGTGCTTTGTTACGCAGCAAACACAAATACAATGTGACGCTCTGTAGACATTTCACTTATTCTTTAATATTTTAATCATTTTCCCACTGGGGAACCAGTAAATCTTTTTACTGAGGTCTCAGTGATTTCACAGGCCCCCGAGAAGGGGCTAAACCAATCCCCAAAGTGGCAGTGTGCCCAAGGACCCTACCAGGATTGATTAAAAGCCAAGGAAGGGGAGGTGTCTGGGTGGCTCAGTCGATTAAGTGTCTGACTTCAGCTCAGGTCATGATCTCACCTTCATGAGTTCAAGCCCCATGTCTGGCTCTCTGTTGACAGCTCGGAGCCTGGAGTCTGCTTCAGATTCTGTGTCTCCCTCTCTCGCTGTCCCTCCCCCACTTGCACTCTGTCTCTCTCTCTCTCTCTCTCTCTCTCTCTCTCTCTCTCTCTCAAATAAAGACGTTCAAAAAACATTCTTTCAAATAAAAGCCAAGGGCTAACCAACAACCCAAACTCCAGAAAGTTATCACACAGGAGGCAAGAGGAACCCAACCGATATAAAACACCAAGAAAGAGCAGTTCCTAACATTTAGACCATCCCTGAGGGAGACTGGAGACTCTCTAATATTCCTAAATGTAGGCAAGACCCCAATCTTTCTGGATGTCATAGACGGAATAATAAATAGCACTCCACCAAATACATCGGTATCCTAATCCTCAGAACCTATGAATGTTACCTTACATGACAAAAGGGATTTTGCAGATGTGATTACACTGAGGCTCTCGAGATGGGGAACCAGTTCTGGTTACTCAGGGGGGCCGCAAAAGAGGCCTTCACACCAGAGTCCTTATGAGAGGGAGGCAGGAGGGGCAGAGGCAGACAGCAGATGTGACAATGGGGGCAGAGGTTGGAGTGATGTTTTTGGTGGCAAAAGGGGCCAGGAGCCAAGGGATGCAGGTGGCCTCTAGAAGCCGGAAAAGACCAGGAAGTGGAGTCTCACCCCGAGCCTCTAAGGAACACACCTCTGCCAACACCTTGACTCTAGCTCAGTTAGACCCACGTTGGACTCACTGCCACCCTCTAGACTAGAAGATAGTAAATTTATGCCGCTGAGTTTGTGGTAATTTTCACAATAGCAATAGGAAACTAAAACAGTGGATAATTCCTCCTGCCTACCAGAATGTAACTTTGGACTATTCATAATAACAATAACAGCTAATAATAGCAGTTAAGATTAATTTAGTGTCTACTTTATGACGGGCCTTGTTCTAAGTGCTCGTCTGATACAAACTCGTTTAATCCTCACCAAAAGCACACAAAGAAGACGATTACAACCCATATCTTACAGATGAAAAACTGAGCCTTCCAGAGGTTTAGTAACTTACCAGGGCCACGGAGCAGGTAAATGACACGGCCCAGGGTGGCACCCAGGCAGTCTGGCTCCCGATCCCACGTCTCACCCCGGCAACTCCCAAAGCAAACCGTCATTGCCAACAATCAACAACAGCGTAGGGAGCACCTGCCGTGCACCAGGCCCGTGCTTAGCCTTAACTGTATCTTCTCTCATTCGATTCTCACAGCACCCACTGGAGCTCAGAGCAGGCTCCCAAGCCACCCTTGTTTACAGAAGGAGAAATGGAGGTGCAGCCGCATCACACCCAGGAGTTAAACACGGCTGAACCCGGTTTGGCCACACATCCGCCTGCCTCTCCCGTCCCACTTGAGGCCCACGTGGCTGGGGAAAGGACAGAGCTCAGTAGCACAACCACATGATTTATCTTCCAAACTGGGAGACTCAGAAAGTGAAAGGAGTCACTATTAAGAATTTCACTTCTCATAACTGCCCAAGAGGTACCCACCAGGACACGTGGCCACCCTCAAGATAAAACCCAGGCCCATATGCTGCCCCACCTGACATCCCTAGCTGCCAGGTCATGGTCAAGGCTGGAAGAGGAGGGGTGGTCCCGGCGGAGCTCAGAACGGTCTCTGCGAAGCTCCAGGCCTGGAGTCTCAGCACACAGACAGAGCCCGTCCAACGGCAGACTGGGAGTCCACCTGAGGGCAGAGGTTGGCAGCCCTGGATAGAGTCCAGGGATACAAAAAGACTACTGAACCCCACTACTGCCCCAAACAAGAAGCCCAGCAGGGAGCTCAGAGCCATGGCAAGGGGCCACATGGTCATTAAATGTGGCCCACAGCCTGAGACACCCAGCTCATCTCCAAAGTTCTAGGCCTGCCGGACAAGAAGCCATGTGGCCTGAGGCTCCAGCTGGGCTCTGCCCCTTCCTAGCTGTGGGATCTCGGGCCAGCCCTTTTCCCCTCTGGGCCTTCTGGAGAAAATGCAGCCACTGATAAATGCCCTACCTGTGTCTACAGGATTCATAATAATACATAATAACAGACAACACAACAAATGAGCCACAAACTTAGCAGAGGTTGTGGGAATAGATAAAATCCTCTCTGAAATGGGTGCTATTGATTATTCCCACTTTACAGATGAAGAAACTGAGGTGGGGTGGGAGAGGGGCTAAGTCACTTGCCCAGAATCCCAAGGCTGCTAAGTGGTAAAGTCAGAACTGGAATCCAAGCCGACTGTTCCTGTAAAATCACACCGAATCATTCTCCCGGACTCGGACAATGTAAAGCAGCACATTCTAGTTCAGACTCCCTGAGGGAGTGCCTTAGTCCCTAGTTCCCCCCCACCCCCAATTATAAGTCTTATTGGCAGGCTTTGCAAATCCATTCCCAGGGCCCCTTTCCCTGGAAAGTCTAATTCCAGAAGGTCGGGGACTGAAAATCATAAGGACCTCCCTCCCAGGTGATTCCTAAAACACTTCTCTTCCCATTCAAGTCCCTCTGGAGACTGATTTCCAGAAAACAGAATGTCTCACTCTGGTGCTCCTGTATCCTTGACCTCCTGTAAAACTCTCTGGTCTCCCTCTTACCCAGAGTGCAGCCTCAGCACAAAGCTTTCCAAGGGAAAACACATGTGGCTAAAAAGTGTTCTGCCCGTGTTTGGGTTTCCATACTTTTTCGCCACGGTTACCTTCTGTTTGTGGCAAGTGACACAGGTGTCCCATGTATGGAATCTACATAAATAAGACTCTTAAATCCTGTTAAAAAAAAAAACAGCAGGTGAATTTTAAAAGTAATCAATAAATCACAGTTTAGGTGGCCAGAACATACAGTGGAATCAGGAAAGTGAATCTCAAATGGCTGAAGATTGAGAAAAAGTTCCCTAAGGATAAGCTGTGCCCATGGAGGTTTTGCTGACGGCCCTGAGCTCTGTTCTAACATCACCCCTTCCTGCCCCCAGCTCTCTCACCCTGGGGAATGTACCCAATTCCTCTGAGCCTCAGTTTCCCCTTGTGTAAAACCTCCCACCTCATGGAGTGTTCATGAAGATTAAATGAGACAACACAAGCGAAGCATTTAACACAGAGCTGGTGCTTAAAGACCCTGCAGACACAGACGGGGAGTGAACGGTGTCGGATGGTCCTGCCCTCTACCCCCTTCATGCTGAGGTCCCAAGTCTGAAATCCAAATATGTGGGGACTCAAACTTGGCTGTCCACTCAAAGAAGTCCTGATACAACAGTTCCGGGAGGAGACCCAGACATCAAGGCTTTTACAAAGCTCCCCCAGGTGATTCTAACAGGCAGCTGGGATCGAGCACTAACCCCAGGGCATGTCCAGGAGCCAAAGAGTGTAGCTTCCAATACTACATGCTCCAGAATCACCCTTCAGCTGCTTTCATTCAAGCTTCCCACCAGTGGAATCTGCAGAGATGGGGGAAAGGCGTTCAAGGCGTTGTGTTTGCCGGCAAAGAGGTGTTCGTCGCGTCAGAGTGGAGCACTGAAGGTCCGAAGGCATCGGGAACCTGAACATGTTCTCCACACAGCCTCACATCAGAAAAACTGAAGCGGAATCTGCCCACCTTCCCTAGCCTCTAAAGAAAGCAGAGCAGCTGGACCCCGTGCCACACCACACAAGGCAATGCAATCCCCGTGGACATCTGGGAGACAGAGGCAAGAAAGCCGTCTCTCCCTTCCTCTTACGGGGCAAAAAACTTGGTAAATCCCTGCCCCTCTGATACCTGCACTAGCCCCACAACAGACCGAGGCAGGCGTCACGTGCTCCTTACACAGACCAGGAAAGGAACGCTTAGCTGGAGTTGACACGCACTTTGGGCCCCAAAGCCGCTTTGCTCCCTTACTCCTGTGCACCTGTCACCGTCCGTCTCGGAGCCGTGGATCGGGAGTCATTTCCAATAAAAGGAAGGCAGCAAGGATTTGCAGAGTCCACTGTGGTGGGGCCAGTGTCGGTTCTGGGCAGTGCCCGCACGTCTTGGTCCCCTCCTTGGCTCTCCCTGCTCCCCATGCCCCAGACACGCCTGTAGGTGGAAGGCGCTCCCTCCCTGCCGAATGCTGCGCATTCATTAAAGCCCCTGGTTCCTCCCTGCCGTTCTAATTATGCACAGCAATAATAAAGAAGCTTCCTCCCCTACCAGAGGCCTGTGTATGTGATGAGAGAGCATTTCGCCCCCACGGTATTGACTCGTCACTCAAACCCTTGTTGGAATCAAAGTCTCATCTCTTTCAGGATTGACTGAGCCCTGCCTACTCCTCTTTAGCTTCCACCCACTCCTGCGCATCCAAGTTTCTAGAAGCACCATTTCGCCGAGGAGTGGGCAGGATGCAGATGCCATTCCCCACCGCTGTGTTCCCTTGGGGATTACTGGCTGATATTCATTCGACACACAGTAGGATATTTTTTGAGCACCTACTATGTGCCCTTACTAAGATTGTGGAAATGAAAGACATAATCCCTCTCCCCCCTTGCTGGGAGAAAAGGCATTAAGAGAAAAGCACACGCTTTTAGGCTCTGTGACTGATTCATATCCCATCTCAAGCATTCATTGGCTGGGTGATTTGATTCCTTGACTGGGAAAATTAACCATATTTCTCAGAAGCCTCAACCGCCTCATCGGCAAAATGGGGTCATAATAACACAACCTCACAGGGTTGTTGGAAGAGTCAACGGGATATACAGAATTGGAACGTCTTGAGCACTCCGTCTACACTCGCTGAGATCATCAACAGCCAGTACCGAAGACTTTGGAACCACGCAGCCGAGATCTCACCAAGATGGATAAGCCTAGGAAGGCTTCCTGAGAAGTGATACCTGAGCTGGGTTTTGAAGGATAAGTAGGAGTTTGCTAGGGAAAGAGAGGATGTGCCTGGCGGGGGGGAACTGCCTGAGGGCTAAAGGCGATCCCGGGCTCTGAGACACACAGGACACGGTGCGGGAAGTGTGCACAGGGAGTACAGAGGGACCACAGTGGCAGTGGACAGAGGTTCAAAAGCAAGTACAGACACAGAAGTGGATCCATGGTCAGAGTCCTCGCCAGTGAAACCCAGAGCACCATTTCAACTCTTTCCTTAGCTCCTCGAGAGCCACGACCAGTGCCCTTCCACTTCCGTCTGTAGTTTGGCGGCCACGGGAAAGTGGGGCAGTCACACTCTACTGGTCGTGTGCTCATTCATTCGGACACTCAGTAGGATTCCCTAAGGGCCTATGACAGGCCAGGCATGTGCTAAGAGAGGCTGGACAGCTTGGTCACTTCCTAACCTTCACTCAAACCCATTCCCAGCTGTGCCAGGCTGGCCTGGCAGCTCTCTCCAGAAGTGAAATGGGGGTAACGGGGACTCTCTCCTAGCCAGCCATTCAATAACAAAGGTGATTTGGCCAGGGCCACATGAAATCATTTGGTGTTTTCAGAATGCAGATAAACGAAGTCCTCGATAAATGTCAGTGTTTAAAATGTTTATTTTTATGATGCTTAACTGCTAGGGCGTTAGAATCCCATCTCCGAAGTCCAACACAATGCCTCCAGAGGGACCCCCCGGGACACAGGCAACCCCCCTGCCTGCTGTTCCTCTGCCTAACCCCATCCCCACCCTGGAGCATATGACGAGGTGTCCACTGCCCATGCCTATCCCTGCCTGGGTCACCACAGGAGCTAGCGCAGCCTGAACCACCCCACACCCCCCCTCCCGTTCATCTCATCCTTCTAGGGCTCCCTGGGTCCACCAACCTAGGTCTTGGTGGGGGCAGGATTGAAGGTCTAAAGATAAAGGGGTGGCCCTTCTGGTTTTGTAAATTAATTTAAATGTTCTATTAAGGAAATCTGCGCACATATACAAAGGGCATAGTAATGAACCACCATGTACCCATGACCCAGCTTCCACAACTACCAACATTCTTGTTTTGCAGGCAGCTCCGCCCACACCCCACCCCCACTTGCTTTGTTGGGAAAAATGTTATGGCCAGCCTTTCTGGACGTACCGCCCAGGGCTCCCACTGCTCCCAAGAGCCAACACGGTCTGATCGCTCTGGTACTTATCCTTTTGCACCAAAAGCATCCTCGAAATGATCCCCTGAAGAACACCATTTTTTTGTCCCTAACAGAGTAGTAATCACTGGCCACACCCACAGGGCTTACACAGGATGGCAGTGAAGGGCGAGAGCCGGATTATCAGATGGCCTGAGTCCAAATCAATACTTCCTAGATATGTGACCTTGGATAGGTCGCTCAACCTATGTTTAGATTTCCTGCCTGGCGGAAAGGGGAATGCTGGTAACAGATCTGATGAGGCTTGAACAAACAAAATAAGGTATGCTCTTTGCCCCGCACAGAATGCTCAGTGAGGAAACCTTAGAAATAAACGTGTTAGCTGGTGGGTGAGCTCTGCTCCTATGAGATACTATTAATATCTCCCATTTTAGAGATGAAGGGATGAGAACCAAGAGAGAAGCAGCAAGTTGCCAGGGACAGCCTGCTCTGTGTCCCAAGTCCATGTGTCGGATGTTCTCACTGGCTGCCTTGAACTGCAGATCACTGGAAGTGAAGAAACACTCCAGAATAGACACGGGCGAACGGTGCCAGGTGGCCCGGGACACCCAGCATGTGTTTCCCCGTCCTGGATGGGGAGCTCTCCCAGCCTGAGGAGAGACAACCACACAGTGCCTGTGTGTGCATGCGTGTAGGGGAGGGGTGCTGAATTCGATTTTACAAGACAAAATGACGCGGGAGGGGGCCGGGGGGAGCAAGTCCCTGCTCACTCTTTCTGATTTCACACACCCTACGGCCAACCTTGCATTTGATACAGCCATTCACTATCGCAGCACGAGAGGCAAGAAACTGGTTCACTAACTTATGCTTTAGCAATTCTTGGCAATTCCGATGTCCCTCCCTATCATCCTTTTTTTTTTTTTTTTTCCAATTTAAAGGAAAAGGGGGGGGGGGAAAAATCAGTCCAGTTGCTGAGTGATATCCAGACAAAGCCACCAGCCCATCAACCGCATTTGCCAGCTGGGGAAGAGCAGGGGCGGGGGAGATTTGGATGTGTGTTTGGGCCCCGCCTGGGCGCTCCCAGGCTGCTCCCCAGAGTGAGCCCTGTCAGGATGTCCCCCTCCCCCCGCACTCCCCCACTACTGCAGTGCCGTGTAGGGAGGCACCTCCCAGATCTGCAGGAACAATGGGCTGGGGAGGGGGCAGGTGCCGCTCGGAGCGCAGCAAAGGGCGGGGGCCGAGGCCACAGACAGTAAGACTGCCAGCACCCCGCCCATGGTGTCTGCTCCGCCACCTGACTCAGTTTCCCCAGCTTTGAGGTCCCCGCAGAGCCTTTCCTGGATGAATTTCCCTTACTTCCTCGCCAGGCGGTTTACCCTGCAGCTCCCCTCCAGCGGCTGCTACTGCTAAAGCCCCTCCGGTCAGGGACGCGCGGTGTCTCCGTGCGCCCAACTTTCCCCACTTGGGACCCACGATCCTGGCCAGGCCGTCCCCTCGGCTGGCGAAACCATGATTTACAGCCCTGGGCTCCAAAAGCTGTTCCTCCTCTTCCCTCCGTTCCCCGGTCCTCTCTCGCTCCTTACCCAGCACCCCCGCCCCATGTGAGCCCTAACCTCGCTCCCCAAAGAAAGCAGCCACGGCACATTTGCAAAATGCGGGCGTTCGTCCTCGGCGCTGGGCGCCACCTTCCTCCCCCCCGGCCCGGGCAACCAGGGGACGAGCCCCCGCCGCTTCGCCC